>NW_008615428.1:2488-7948 GCF_000691845.1 Merops nubicus
TTTTGGCTAACCCACCTCTACCGCCTCCTGTTCTGCTGCCAATGTGGCACTTGACTGTGGGTTAGCCCTGCTCTTCCCCCTGGGAACTGATGCTCCTTCACCAAGAGGCAAGAAAGGAGATTATTCCTGAAAAGCATATTAAGATTAATTAACCCTGCTTTGCAGGTGTCAGTGCATTACCTGAGATCTTCTCCTGCATGATTTAAGCAATCAGGTTTAGAGGTCTTAATGCTAACTTTGAGAAACTGGGAAAAAATAACTTCTTTTTTTTAATGACTTGCTGGGAATGTGACTTCCAGAGGAAGACTAGAGCTTTGAAATGTAAAACCCTCATCGAGGTCACTTCTGCAAACATCACCCCTGATTTAAGAACTGGCAGAAAACGTTCTTCTCCCTTCATAGGTAGCAACTCTTACTACACGTTGTACTGTTTAAAATCTTCTAAAAAAATAATAAAAAACCCAAGCTGTCTGAATTTTGTAACTGTAGAGCCTCAGAATTACATAAAACATGCTGATGTTGGGTAACCCTGCAATCCATCTTCCTCATTATTTTAAGTAATCACAAATGCATAAGGAAGCTTACAAAATTTTTCAGATATGTGCCAACAGAGTGAAGAAATTACCTTGCTTTTCAGGAAGTCTGCTTTGTGTGGCAGCAGTTGAGACTCTTTCTGCCATTCTTACTCTGTTAACTTCATGATTCAGGTTTATCCCACACTAGACAAGAGACACTGTCTCCATCAAGCACACTGGAACTTCTGCTGAAGGCTTGGGTGTCTTCTGCAGCCTCTACTGCTGGATAACACAAGGGAATCATCAGAAGAGCAACAAGCCACAGGCTGTCTCTTTTAAAGCATTCTTAGTGCCTTAAACATTAGATCCCCAGGAGGAAAGAGTCCAGGGGTTGGATAGCTCGAACCCAACCCCTACAGCACAAAAAGGGTCAGATCTGAGCCTTGCTGTTTCCTCAGAGGGAAAACAGGACACACAGGACTGCTGTAAATCAGTTTTCCTGCAGTCTAGCTTGGTCTCACAAGTCATTAAAAATTACCTTGATTCGAAGGAGGAATTTTTCCAGTGTTTTGGATTTCCTCCCTCAAAAGCCTGCCCTGTCCCTGCAGCCCTAGGCTCAGAGGGCCTTCTGTCTGCTGGCAGAGAAAAGCATGAAAAGCAGCCTTGATGGTGGGTGGCTTTCAGCTCTGAAGTGTGACACCAGCCTCTGCCTTCCCCTGGTGCTCACACCTGCTCCCTGCAACTCACAGCACGCTCCTGAAAGGAGCTCAGAGAGAGCCTTTGATAGCAGTTCCTCGAGGTCTGCACATCATCTGCTCACAAAGAACCTGCCGAGAGGCTGCTCCGCTTGGACAAGGGGCTGCAGTTCTGCACCAGTGGCTTTCAGCTGAGAACCAACCAGGGGGAACGAATCGGGCACAATGTGCCCACCACATCAAACACAGGCCCCTCCTGCAGGATCACCAGGTCATGGGAACCTGAGGAAGCTCTGTTTGTGCCTCACTGAAGGCCACAGATACGTACCCACAGCACACTCCTGCATTTTGGCCAGAAAGAAAACCCAGACCCCAAAGAAAACATGCAGAAAGCAGAGAGCTGAGCTCTGGGCTGATCTTTCTTCATCAAAGCAGTTTAGCCCCTCTGCTATCACAGAGGGGTTTCCTTCCCCCCACATCAGCTGCTCAAAATATCAGTAAGAGAAAACAAGAGAGCTGGGCCCTGGGTGGATCTTTCTTCTGCTATCACAGAGGGGTTTCCTTCCCCCCACATCAGCTGCTCAAAATATCAGTAAGAGACAGCAGTTTGGGTAGGGAGGGGAAAGAACACAGGCCAGAATAAGAGAGAGAAAGGTGTTCAAACACCCCAGGAGTCTCTTCAGGTCTATCAACCTAACATCCATTTACAGCTAATGCTGAAGCAGGATGATCAGAATCTGACCTGTGTGTTCTCTGAACATAAACCAATCCAAGCAGGTAGATATTTAGAGATTCCTGAAGTGTCAGGCTGAAACTGATGCCAGCAGTAATTTGGAAAAGGATGGGATTTGTTTCTGAATAATAGCTGGTGTAACACAGCAGATTTCTGCAGGTTTTCCAGAGAAAATGACTCAATGCTACTCCAGTAATAAATTAGGAAGCATAACTCTAATTGTCCCCTTAGATTTGCAGTAGAGATCACCTCTAACCTCCCAACTTGCTTCCCTTCCTAAAAGAGGCTTTCCTCATTCAATCAGCAGATGTTGCTCATGGCACAATCACACCTAGTGTGCAATTAAGGACTGTTTCTAATTGTTTGTGTCTAAAAAGGCTCAAATTAAAACAAACCTTAGAGTTCTTAGCTTTCAAGCTTCCACCATTTCTTTTGTGAATAAATTGTGAGTTGTTAAGAGCTGGGGGAGAGGAAGGAGCCCTCCCTTCCCATTCCTTAAACACTTGTTGAATATTTTTACCATTTTCCTGCCTTTATTCTCATGTGCTCTCTCTATCTCCATCCAATGTCTTCACTCAGTGAATTTAAGTACTTCCCTCCCAATTCTGAGTCTCACATTCCTTCCAATCATCCCCAGCAGCTTCCAACCTCAGATTTCAACGTGGGGGGATCACAAATCTTCTCCTGATGTGACCAAAACTCTCTCGTGCCTCCTCTTTTCCCCCAGTGCCTCAGCCCTTCAGCCTGGCCTGGCTCTAAATAAACAAATCTATTTCTAAACCCAAAGCACGTGTCCTCTGCCACATTTGGCCAAAAAGCTGATCTGCTGAAAGATACAATTTCTCAACAAGCTTGGCCCAAGGCAGCCAGGAGAAAGCAGAATGAGGAGCTGGAGCAACCTCTGCAGGAAGGGGTGCCACTCATTGCCCCTGCCTGCAATCACACCAGGCAGGGAGAAACAAGGTAGCTGTGCCCAGCTGACGTCAGGGAACACACAGGGCTGGGTGACACCAGCCCCTCCTGCCTGACAAACACTCAGTAATGGCTTTGCAAAGCTTTATTTCAACACTTATTTTCCAAAAGCAGCAATTGGTCGTTCACACAACCCTCCCCCTCCCCTCCGCGATCTGCGTAATGGAGTTCAGGGCGTAAGATCACAGTGTTTACTAAGAAAGTGGCAGATGGGGGTTATTGTTTTGTGGGCTTTGGTTTGGCTTTTTTAAAGGGCATGTATGTATATCATGATTAGACTTGGAGATCCCTGTTGAAAACACTTCTTGACTTGAGCAAAGGACATGAAGGTTTGTTTGAAAAACATACGCCGTGAGAAGAGTGGCAGATGGAGTTAAACTCACCTGCTGGTTTACTGCAAAACGCTGGCTAATAAGAGGCTGTGTGCTTTAAAAAGCACATTCACACTGTCATTTGTAATCCTGTCCTGGGGAGAGGACATAAACACTCGGGGGAAGGTGGCATGGCTCTGAGGAGAGGGCACTTCTCCCAGGCAGAAGGGCTCCACTTGGAAAAAAAAGGCAAGGTTGGCTCTTTATAAAACCAGCTGCTGAATCTCAAAGGGGGAGAATGTCCAAATTCAAATGTCTGTGGGCAGTAAAGAGATAGGAATGTTTTTATCTCCCCTTTGGAAAACGAGCAGCTAAAAAGCAGCCACCACCATTTCATGCAGAGCTTTGAGATAATTCCTGAGGCCTGGAGTTAGGTTTTTAGGACAGCAAAGAGGTTTTGGGGATCTGTGTTTAGAAATAAGCATCTCAAACCAACATTAGGGACCTGAATCCTTCAGGAAATGAGCCCTTCGCCTGCTGCCTTAGTGACACCAGTTTCCTCCAGCTAAGACAGATGCTGCTGAAGAAGGGTCTGAATAAACCCCACCTGAATAAAAACCCCACCTGAATAAAAACCCCACCTGAATAAAAACCCCACCACATTTTAATTCCCCGGATTTGATTTTTAGAAAGCGAAGAGAACCTGTACTGCTTTCATTTAACAGGTTCTTTTTTTACAACAGCTCTGCATCTAGCAGCATCCTGGGCTCCTTTTAGTGAGCTTCTGGTTTTGCAGATTAGCAATTGCTTGAATTGCCCCCCAAAAAAATGCATTTTATTCTGTGAATGGCTCTGAGACAAAGGCTGCACTGTACCCACCTGGTTGGCAGTGAGCAGCAGGAGGGTGTCAAGTACAGGACAGGAGCAGTGACTTGGCTGGCAGAGATGTAAACCCAGCAGGAAAGGCTCTGCACACCAGGCTACTCTTTGATACTAAAAAAAACCCATAAATACAAGCACTTTTAATATTACTTTTAAGGAAAACAGTACCAGTGAGAGCTGATGGGGAACAGACTGGCTGCCCAAACACTTCAGCAGCAGGGAAGGAGAAGAAAAGCAGAAGCTGGAGAAAAGCAGCTGATGTGGCTAATGACAGCTACTCATTAGAGTTGGAAGCTGGACATTTGGATTCCCTCCTTCTTTGCCACCATCCCTCTTCATCTCTTTGAAGTCTTGGTGGCTTTTCATAGCTGCTAGGATGGGATGAGGATGTGGGGCTGGCAGGAGCAGGGTGGCCACCTCCAGAGACTGTGTGAATGTGCCACCTCTGCTGCAGCACTCGCACAGGTCTGGCTGAAATCACCCACCTACTCTTATTCTGAGACCAAAGGCCACTGCCTTGACATCTCAGCCTGTCCCTGCTCAGTGGCACCTTGCTTTGTGCTCTTGGAGAGACTTGGGGGAAGACAACAGGGGTGGAATTAGGGCTTAAGAACATCAAAGTAATTTAAAACTTAGTCCATCTGAGTTCAGCCCTGATGTTGGTCCATTTACATAAATGGGGGAAAATAACATTAAAATCATTTACTTACAAGTCTAGCACCCTCATTCCCTGCTACAAAAATCAAGTATTTTAGACCTCACTATAAAAATAGCCCATGACATCAGCCCTGTTTTCCATCAGCTCCAGAAAAAGCTGTGGTCTGTGAGGGATACGTGTGGGGTTTGGGGTTTTTTTAGGTCACGTATCAAGGACTGTTGTGAATAAACTCAGTACTAAGTCTGGCTCATTCATTCAGGGAACAGAATTTACTACAGGGGAAGGGAGAAAGGAGAAGCAGCTAATTTCTCTCACTCCACCACGCTTTAGACACTTTCCCTGCATTGCCAAATGGAGAGAGAGAGAAGCAGCAGCTCTGCCTGGAAATGCCAATTCATGTTTTCTCTCAGCTGACCTCAAAAAGAGCCCAGAAAGACTAAACAAGGCTGGAAGAATTCAGGCTCTGAAGCTAAACAGAGAAAACTTTCCAAAGAGCCCCAAGAGCCACACGGTGCCAGCAGGGTTAGCTGCAAATGTCCCGTGCCAGCTTTCTTATCCCCTCCTCTCCCACAGAAACAAACCATGTGTGACCTTTTGGGGACTATTTTCTGTCGTGTTCCTGAGCTTTCAGAGATTCAGATTTTCCTGACTTTATCTACAGCTGCAGGGACTTGGACAAAAAGCTCTGAAGCCA
>NW_008615429.1:0-8353 GCF_000691845.1 Merops nubicus
ACATCTGCAGAAAAAGAAGGTGCTTTTCTGGAAGTTCAGTTTTAATTAACAGAAGAACCCATTACTAGTGTCAGGAAGAGGCACAAAAGTTAAAGCTTGAAAAAGGGAGAAGAAAAAAAAGCTTGAAAAAGGTCCCAGAGCCCGGAACCCATCACCATGTCCTCTGCTGCCACACCAAGATGTCACACCCAGCAAGGACACCTGATGCTAACACACTGGGAGAGGTCTGTTAGACAAAAGGCTTTCTCAACCCAATTAGAAGAAGGAAATGAACATTTCTTATGATGTGATTGGAATAGAGGGAATAGGATTACAGAAGTCACTGAAGGACATGTGGAAGGAAGAATGACCATTGTTAAAGGGCATGAGTATGAACGAAGTCACTGAAGGATATGTGGAAGAAAGAATAACCATTGTTAAAGGGCATGAGTATGAACCAAATAACAAAATTCACAACCTGGAGAGGTGAGGTGAGGTTTCTGAGAAGCGAGGGCTCCAGAGAGACCTTCTGGTGGCCTTACAGTTCTTAAGGGGGTCTAGGAGAAAGATGGGGACAGATTTTTTAGCAAGCCTGTTGTGACAGGACAAGGGGGGATGGTTTTAAGCTAAAAGAGTGAAATTCAGACTAGAGAGAAGGAAGAAATTTTGTACAGAGAGGGAGGGGAGCCCCTGGCCCAGGTTGCCCAGAGAGGTGGTCACTGCCCCATCCCTGGAACCATCCCAGGGGAGGTTGGCCGGGGCTCTGAGCACCCTGCTCTAGTTGGGGATGTCCCTGCTCCCTGCAGGGGGTTGGGACTAGGTGACCTTGAAAGGTCCTTTCCCACCCAAACCATCCTGTGATTCTGTGTGTGTTAAGCCCTGGGGGATCACTGGTGCTGGAGATTGCTCCCAAAAGACTTTTGCAGCCTTCTGCTGCAGACCAGCAGCTTTCTGTTGTCTCTTGTATCACAGTTAGAATGAGAGGACAGTCTCTACCTCAAAGGACCTATGTTTAGATACCTTCCATCCCAGTCAGGTCTCAGAATATCATCAAGATTTCTTGGTATTTTATTTCTGCTCACATCTTTCCTGATAAGACACCTTTATAAGTCCTCTAAGCCAGGAGGAATAATGATTTGCACAAAAACATACAGTAGAAGGCTGCTGGGGTTAGAACTGGAAGATCTTTAAGGCCCCTTCCAACCCAACCCAATCTATGAGAAGTGTTTTAGCCAGATGATGGGCAGGAAAAGAGCCAAGTATCAACATGTCACCACGTGGCAGGGTTGTATTAGCATGAGGGTCAGTTCTAGGACATGAAATATCTCTTCTTACCTAGAATATTTTTCCTTGGCTGGAATATTGTTCAGCTGAAGCCACTGAGCTTCGAGGTGGACACAAAAATATGGCAGAGAGCTGAGAGGAGGGAAGCAGGAGGATGGGAGATAGAGAAAACCATGGTCCAGGTGAGACATTAGGAAATATTTTTGTGATGCTGAGGATGGGCCACCAAGAGCAGAAATTCTCCAAAAAAAATCACCAAAACAAAGAAAAAACAAATTAAAAGAAATAGGAGGTGGGGATCACCTTGTCCTGCCTGCAAAAAAGGACAGATTAGTACTAATTTCTTCACTGATTTCTCCCTATTTATGGCTCTCAATCCATAGTCAACACATCAATTAATATGCTGCTGATTGGAGCCATGAACTTGAACTGCCACCGTGGAGCTCTGGGTATTTTTGCTGTTATTGATTTCTTATCACTTCCAACAGCCCCAGAGGTGGTACTGCAAAACCTGAGGGTTCACTTCTGGGATTTGACCTGTGCAGGGAGACCCTTTTTCCCCACAACCAACCTGACTGAATTCAGGAGGCTGTTCCTATGCCTCTAATCTAGACTTCAGCAGGCAATAATAAATGAAGGGGGGACAAAGGGATTCAATTTGAATGTGTAACAGCAGCCACTATGCCAAACAGCTTCCTTTCTTCTCTCTTTCTCAGGTACAGTCACTTTTAGTTCCTCCATTCTCTCTACTAATTAGTCAAGTGCCCTGATTTGCCTGTTAAAAATATTCTGTGCCCCATTTTCTTCAGCTTCTCACATTGTTGAAAGTATTTGCAAAAGATGAAGAAGCTGAGGAGAGCTGGAAGCCACGTGATGCTGCAACATCCCTCTCTCATCAGGTAACACACACACAAATCATGGGATGACAGAACCATTAAGGGTGGAAAAGACCTCAAAGATCAAGTCCAACCATCAACCCAATGCTACCACGACCACTAAACCATGAAGTACCACATCCACATGTTTTTTGAACCCTTCCAGGGATGGTGACTCCAGCACCTTCCTGGGCAGCCTGGGTCAATGCCTCACCAACCAAACTGTCCCTGCAAAAAGGTTTCTCTGGAGAGGTGATGGCCAGAGAGCTATTCCAGAACTAGAAACATTCTTCCAGCATGTTCCATTTTGTGCATTATTTAGTGAGCTCTAGTACCCTGGGATCTGGATTTACACTCTAAGTACTTATGCAGTATACTTAACAACAGGAAAATAAAAACCAATACAGGCTACAAATGTGCTCCCCAGTATTTCTCCTTCAGTGGACATCAAAAAAGAAGGTGGCAAGAATGAATCAATGACCTCCCTAATGGCAGAATAACTATCTAAATAAGAATACAATGATACAGCTCAAAATAATTTAGGCTTAGCCCATAATTCAATAAAAAGAGAGGGAATTTGAAGTTCTAAAAGGCACTATTATGATGTCATTTCAGTTCATTTAGATGGAAGGATAATGAATGCTTTATTACAGCCCATCAGGCTCCCTGCACATCATCCTGCTTGCCATGCTTGAGCTTTTGCTTCTAGAGAAATTCACTGTGCAGGCATGAGACAGATGACTCTTATCTTGTCAGAGTGTGGATGGAACAGAGCTCGACCTGGGAATCCCAACACAAAACCCTGCAGCAGGTCAGGGAGGGGATCCTGTCCCTCTGTTCTACTCTGGTGAGACCCCACCCAGAGTGCTGAGTCCAGCTCTGCAGCTCACAACAGAAGGAGGACCTGGACCTGTTGGAGAGGGTCTAGAGGAGGGCCATGAAGATGACCCAAGGGCTGGAACCTCTCTGCTGTGAGATCAGTCTCTGAGAGTTGGGGTTGTTCAGCCTTGAGCAGAGAAGGCTCCACGGAGACCTTCTTGCAGCCTTCCAGTATCTGAAGGGGGTCTATAAGAAAGCTGGGGAGGGGCTTTTTACAGAGTGAAGTGGTGAGACACTGGCACAGGCTGCCCAGGGAAGCTGTGGATGCTCCATCCCTGGAGGTGTTCAAGATCAGGCTGGATGGGGCTCTGAGCAACCTGCTCTAGTGGGAGGTGTCTCTGCCCATGGCAGGGGGTTGGAACTCCATGATCTTTAAGGTCCCCTCTGTATGATTTTCACCCCACTCTAATGTCCTTGCAGAGATACTCTGCCCACCCAGCAGCTGGATGGACACATGGTGGTACAAAGTTTACCTCAGATTATGTGCAACAATCACCAGGATCTCCCAGCAGCAAAGGCATCCTTGGTATGAGGACATCAAGGCAGTGCTCAGTGTGAAGCAGTTGTCTGTTTAATGGATTTGGTGTAGAGCTGGAGGAGCACAGATGCTGAAGTTGGAAGGTGTCTCTGGAGGTCTCTGGTGAAACTGAATCAGGCTGCTCTGGTCTGTGTCTAGTTGGGTTTTCAGTAGCTCCAAGGATGGAGACTCCCTTTGGGTAACCTGTGGCAGGGTCTTGCTGCCCTCACTCTCTTTTCTCAACTACAAATGACTCACTATTGCCAGGAAGGGAATTTTATGACAGAGTAATAAAAGCTTGGAAAGAGAGTTCTCTAATGGAAATCCCAGAAGACAATTTAATTTAGGGTTTTTAGCTAAGCCTGTGATACTGGGAAAGCAGCATCTGTTGCAAGTGGACAGCATTAGTGTTCCTCTAACCCCAAAATTCCTATTCTAAAAGAAGACTTGGTGAATTCAGAGACTGCTTCTATTATGGTAGTGGGCAAAAACCTGCAATAGATCTTGCAATTTAAAACCAATGGAATTTGCTGTTGTGCTGCTGGAAGAAATCTCTGCAATTAGATATTAAACAAGCAGTTTCCATTGCAATGTGCTGCTTGGTAAAATGCAGAAGGGCTTTGCTACAGTGCAGGTATCATCACCTCCTCCTTGGGTTTATAGGCTAAAGAATGTCCCTTCCAAGCAAGTGTGCAACCACAGAGGACAGTTTTGGGGGTTCCCAGGGTGGTGAACTCAGCTCTGCCTTTCCACACTGAGAAGGAAGAGAGCTTTGCTCATACCCTCTCTACACAAGATACCTATGGGACATTAACAATGCAAGAGTGGAGCATCTGGAAAGGATCTGGCAAGACTCTGCTCTGCCCTAGTGAGGCCACATCTGGAGTAGTATGTCCAGTTGTGGGCTCCCCAGTTCAACAGAGACATGGAACTTCTGGAGAGAGTCCAGCAGAGGCTACAAGGATGCTGAGGGGCTGGAGCATCTCTGTGATGAAGAAAGGCTGAGAGCCCTGGGGCTGTCCAGCCTGGAGAAGAGAAGCCTGAGAGGGGATCTGGTCAATGCTGATCAGCTTCTAAAGGTCAGGGGGCAAGAGGCTGGGGCCAGACTCTGGTCAGTGGTGCCCAGTGAGAGGACAAGGGGCAATGGGAACAAGCTGGAACCCAGGAGGTGCCATCTGAACAGGAGGAAAAAATTCTTTACTGTGATGGGGATGGAGCCTGGAGCAGCTGCCCAGAGAGGAGACTGTGGAGTCTTCTCTAGAGAGATCCCAAACCCACCTGGATGCCATCCTGGGCAACCTGCTGTGGGTGACCTGCTAGCTGCTGGGGCAGTGGGGTTGGACTAGATGATCCCCACACTTTCTGGCCTCCAGGACTTAGAGGTCCCTCCCAACCCTTCCCATGCTGTGATTCTGTGAAAGATGCTATCTTAGCTCTTACTTTGACTTGATGTGAGAACTCAGGTAGTAAAAATCAATAAAGCAGAAGGTGTTTTTTTTTCTGAGAAGCATTCAGTCTGGGAAGAGAGATAATTAAGGAGAAGACCAGTAAGTGATGGGAAGCATGGGAAAGGATGGCCCAGGCAAATTTTCCTGCAAAGTGTGATAGGCCAGACTGAATCTGGCCACAGGACTTGATGATGTCTCCTGGTTTGCAGCACGGGAACCTCTCCCATTTTCTGCTGACAGCACTGTCCTCTGTAACACAGGCCCTGCCAGGGGCACCTAAGACAGGAATACAGATTAAGGCTACTTTAGGTAATTATGGATAAATCAATAGAATCCAGTCCCTACACTCCACGTCCTTTGGCATTTTCATCAATCTGGCAATCAATTGTTACCACAACTGCAGCTGGCTAAACAAATGTCATAAGTGGGTTGGAAAAATAATCTCCATTTTCTTCTGAGTATTTAATTACTTTATCAAAGTCCATCCCAGCATACTAACGAGGGAAAAGAAAGTCATCTATAGCCAAAGATGGCCAGGGTTCAGTTTAACACCTCTGCAGTGCTGCTGGGGTCACAAAGGAGGTGTGCTTAGCAACTCAGTTGGTTGGAGAGGTTGCTTTGTCCTGGTTCATCCTGGTGCCTAATGGTGGAAAGTCTCCATGGGAGCTGGAAAGAATCTGGCGTTTAGTTCTGTGCCTTACTACCACTTTTCTTGCCTAAATAAGGAGAAGCACAAACACAGAGACACCATCTGAAAGAGCTGAAGCTTCACAAAGCTGACATCCCTCTCCCCAACGAAGCCAGGCAAGGAGCAAGAACCCAGGGAAAGGTTAAAATGCAGCTTCTGGTAAGAGATGAGAACGCTGAATGCTCTGTCGTTCCATGGACGCTGAGTGAAGGGTCCACTAATGCTGGTAAAGTCATAAACCCTTGGTGGAGCTTTAGGGGAGCCTGCAGCTGATCCACAGCGTGGCTCTCAGCTGTTGGGGTGACCCAAAACGTTTTCAGAAGGCAGTGGGGTGTAGGAGAGGGGGAGCGAAGCGAGACGAGAGCAGCGCTCGTCTCCTGCCCAGACCATTGCTCCCCTAACCCAGCCAGGAACCTCTGGACAAGATCACTGCTTTTTTTTTTGCTCTTCTTTTCATTCCTCTTTCAGGCTCCTGCCTGATACTGTTTGTAGCAGCAAGACAGGACTGGAACGAATGCTTCAATCCCTGCCAGTAGTGGAAATCCTCTGCCCACGGGGAGCCCGTCCCTTCTGCTGTTAGCAGCAGGTTCTTGGCTCCTGTGGAAAGAGCCAATGTCTCCTGCACGTAAGGGATTGCACACGGGTGGTACAGCACAAAAATCAGGCTGGCAGGGCACATAAGAACACTATTCCATGTAGAATTTGTTTTCTTTTCTAATACATCCCTTATTTTGGGAGAGCCCTGAAACCCCGACTACCTCCAACCGCCTCCAGCACTCATCTCACCCTTGCTAGGCACATCCTCTCCAATTTAAAGAGCAAAATAACACTGCAGATAAGACCCAACTGTCTTGTAAGAAACCACAACAGGACTGAACAATCAAACCCATTTTGTTTGGCTCTTTCAACAAGCCTGGCAGATGCCAGCAGCTCTGCAGGGCACCAGAGGGACGTTCCCAACGCCACAAAGAGACACCGTGCAGCCTTGGAGCAGGTATCTCCTGCATGGAAACAACATCCTCCTGTGAGAGGTGGCTGCAGTGAGCTGCCATGGGATGTGTCCAAGCCTAGGGATCATCCCAGGCCAATCCTCCCTGGAATTTTCCAGCTGGTCATAAACTTCTGCCTGGTAAAGCCAAAGCCTGAGGGAAACGGGATCGGGGTGGCAATAAAATGGCCAAGTGTGTCAATGGCACAAAGCTGTGCTAAAAAATCCTTTTGTATTAAATAAGTTGTGAAACATGTTTTAATTTTAATTCTCTATAATTGTGGAGAGATATATATAGATATCTATGTATTTATCTATGTCCCTGATAGGAATCCATTGTTGTTTATGAGGCCAGCCAAACGTGTCTTTCATTTTGCCAAGAAGCTGAACTCATTTTTCCACACATTGGGACCAGAAGATGTTAAGCTGTGTTCCCTGACTCTCAAACACAGGTAACCCACAGAAAGCAGGATCTGCTCCAGCTCCAGAGGCATGAGGCTGAGACAATCCCCACCCCCCCACCTCTGGATGCAGAATTTGGAAGCTTGGAAGCATCCCTAAAGCAAAGCCCTTCTCTAGGGAAGCTTGAGCATCTCTGTACAGCAAATTCCCACTTCAGCAGCCTGGCAACTGGATTCTCCAGGAGGAAATCTGGTTCTCTGCAATTTCTTTTATGCAATACTTTAATTTTGCTCTCTGTTAATCCTGAAGAAGCTCTTTAAGCTACTAAAATATGAGACAGGAATAAAGCATTCTAAAAACTACAGGAAAATATCTGGCTTCTGAAATACAAATAGAAGCTTGGAAATCTTTTTCTTAGGAAACTAAATTGATAAATATTATTTACAATCCTAGAATCATTCTGGTTGGAAGAGACCTTGAAGAACATCAAGTCCAATCATTAAGCCACCACTGACAAGTCCACCACTAAACCAGGACCCTCAGCACAACATCTCCACAGCTTTTAAATCCCTCCAGGGATGGGGTGGTGACCTGGGGTTTAGTGGGGACCTGGCAGTGCTGGGGGAACAGTTGGACTTGATGATCTTAAAGGTCTCCTCCAACCAGAACATTCCCATGGCTTTATGACTCTACTTACTTTTTTTTTCCAAAAAGCAGCACTTTGAATGTGGAAATGACCCTAATTTGGAGAAGTTTCTGACTCAGAAGACCAGCAAAGAGGAGAAGCATGAACCCCTGGGTGCAGTGGTACAATGCAGAGCCTGGCAGCACCAGTGCTGGGTGTTCAGAGACAGGCTGGGCTGCAGATCTGCCTCAGGGCCTTGCAAGGACAAGAGAGGCAGCCACTCACTTCACAAAAACCAGTGCTGCTGGACTGATTCCCCTGGACTAGGTCAGAGTACAGCTGGGCAAACAGCCTGCATAACATTTATGTTCCTTTTATGTCCTCCCCTGGCCTGAATTACAGGTTTTGGCTGTCTGGAGACAGATAATTTATCATGCCAATGGCACTGGGAGCCAGCAGCTTTTCTATGAGTAGGCTGTAATTATTTTATGGGCTTCTAAGGGTACTAGATACCAAGTGGGGGAAAATCAAGACTGGAGCCAACAGTGGGAGGTTTTCCCATCCAGAGACAAACAACAAGAATAGAATCACAGAATGGGTTGGGTTGGAAGGGACTTTAAAGATCACCTTGAACACCTCCAGGGATGGAGCATCCACAGCTTCCCTGG
>NW_008615429.1:8381-17751 GCF_000691845.1 Merops nubicus
GTAAAGAACTTCTTCCTAATTTTGACTCTAAATCTCCCATCTTCTAATTTGAAGCCATTACCCCACATCCTGTCACTACAAGCCCTTGTAAAAAGTCCCTCCCCAGCTTTCTTGTAGGTGCTCTTTAGGTACTGGAAAGCTGCAGTTTTCTGGCAAACAAAGAAAGCCTTCAAGGACTTTATATTTTCAAAACTTCTCTTTTTAATAAAGCAATGAATCTGGAAGTCAGATAATGGAAGTTTTGAGGGAAACCATTAATGCAACCAGGAAAAAGCTGAGCAGAAGCTGAACATAGTTGGGAGGTCAAGGCCAGGTTGGATGAGGCTTTGACCAACCTGCTCTAGTGGGAGGTGTCCCTGCCCATGGCAGGGGGGTTGGAACTCAATAATCTTTAGGGTCCCTTCCAACCCAAACCAGTCTATGACTCTATGAATGTAAGGAGACAGCACATTCAAGCCTTAATACACAATAATGAGTGCTTGGTATCAGGTCCAAATACCACGGAGCAAAAAGACTCTTTATAGCCCTTAAAAATGCAAACTTCAATTAACATCTCTCTTCAGTGAGCTGGCATCCAAAGAGCTGCTAGAGGAACACAAGTCTTTTAAGCCTCACCATGCCAGGAAGTCTATATTACAGATTCTCACCAAGCCAAGGCACAATTTGCTTCATCCTTGGGTAGCACTGAGGTTGAAGCTAATAAAATGGGTGAGGTTGACAAAAAGTCTGGCAGGAGTAAGAAGCTATTTAGGCCAACACTGAGCAACCAGAGGAGCTGTCAAAGGTTTAGAGAAGGTAAAAAACAGTTTTCTGGGTTTTTTTCCATATGCTAGCAAGCAAATTAAAAGCAGAATGGCACAGGTAAGCTGTTCAAGGTTTTACATCATTCCAGCTCTAACGTCAGCACTGCCTGAACTGTGATTGCTGGAACCTGCTTCCCAAAGACATTAAAAGTGGTTGCAAGTGGCACACAGAATGAGGAGAAAATGCACAGTGGTTTCAGTCAAAAGCTTCAGCATTACAGCACTGACACAAAAGCCTCCACAAAGGGGTTGGATTTGCTCGTGCCAAAGAGATCTGAGAATGGCTGAAGAACTGGGGGATGCTAAAATTGAACGTGTGCTGTCTCAGCTTTTCTTCATTCTTCCAGGCTTTCAGTAGACAACAGGGTTTTAAGAGAATACATGTAACAAGTGTTTTATAAATTACAGCAAAAAGGAATTAAATATTTTTCCTCCAAATGCCAATGGAGATAATTTTTCTCCCTCTATTTTAAAAGTCTTTTCCTTTTCCTCTAGCTGGGAGAGAAGAGCCACCTCCCCTTGAGGTTTAGGTTGGGTAATGCAAATTTTACTAGGGGAAATAATGAAAGGAGCTTTATTATCTCATTTTTTTAGGTATATCAGAGAATTGTTAGACCTTTAAGATCATCAAGTCCAATCATTAACCCAGCCCTGCCAGGTCCCCACTGCCCCGTGTCCCTCACACCACATCTCCACAGCTTGGAAACCCCTCCAGGGGTGGGGACTCCACCACTGCCCTGGGCAGCCTGGCACAGCCCTGGACAACACTCCAAGGGAAGACATTTTTCCTCATGTCCAACCTAAACCTCTCCTGGCACAACTTGAGGCTGTTTCCTCTTGTCCTATCGCTTGTTCCTTGGGAGAAGACACCAACACCCACCTCACTACAACCCCCTTTCAGAGAGTTTTCGGGTCTCAAACCTTAATGTTTAATTATATTATAAGGTCTCTATCTTAATATTTAATATGCTCTGTTGCAGTTGTGGAATTCTCACTTCCTGCAGAGTTAAAAGTTAGACAATTCCTATACCCAGAGCACCTAAAGGTGCCAACGAGCCTCTCCAACTGTGATGTAGCTCAAGATATGAAAGCACTGGATGATGATACCACCAAATGCTGTTCCTAATGTGGGGAATATTTTCATTTACAGTCACAGAAATCTGTAATTCATGACAAAAATGCTAATCTTTTTATTCCCAAGGCATCAGTAAATGTTGAAGAGCCAGATGCCATTAAAAAGGAAGAAATACAGACTTCTGCAGGGACCTCCTGTGATTCTGCCTCTTCAGGAGTTGACATTTTCATCAGAAATTACCTAGTTTGCTTTAGCAAAGTTGCTCTCTGACAACTGGGGCCACAAATGCTGTTCAGAGCCTCTCACCTCTCATGGCATGAGCAAACACACCTAAGCCACCCTCAGTCAACAAGCCGTGCTACAAGCCCTCGTTACACAGCCTCATTAAAAACACTTCCATTAAAAATACCAGATTACAGCCCAGACACAAATAAGTGTTATTTTCTCCCTGCCACAGGAGTATAATTTAATACTCCAGGAACACAAAGACAGAACAAAAAACAACTCGTGGTCCAAATTAACCCTACACACATTATTTCTGCAAGAGGCTTAATTGCAATTAGGCATTCAGAAACCAACACAACACTTGGTTATTTGTATGTGGTATAATGAATGGGTTTAAAATTAGTTAAAAAGGTAAATATTAGTCCGTGACAAATCATAACTACTGGATGATCACTGCTGTATCAATTAACTTCTGAGAAGTTTTCACTCTGGTAAACACAGATTTGGTTCTGAAGTTGTTCTGTACAACACACAAAGTCGGGAGGTCATTTGTGTTTCTTCCAAAATGACTTAAAAATGCATTTTAAAGGGACTGATCCAGCCCTCGCATCATTTTTGTGGCCTCCTCTGAACCTTCTCCAACAGGTCCAGGCATTTCTTGTGCTGAGGACAATCACTATTGATGGGTGACTCCAGAACAGGGAATAAAATCTCCTTGGTAATTTCAACAGACGTCCTGCCTTGAAGATGCAGGGAAGGGTAACTCATCATGCAAGGGCAGATTAATCAAGACAGAAAACAATAAAGATGTTGAGCAAAATAAGAATAAAAAGTTCATATGTGAAGATATAAGAGCTATTTGAAGAAAATACAACTCTTGTTTTATATGAATTAGCAAAGCTTGAACAGAAAAAAGACCTTTATAGAATCATAGAATTGTTTTGGTTGGAAGAGACCTTCAAGATCATCAAGTCCAACCATTAAACTGATATCAACCCATCCTAGGGTCTTTTTTTTTGGTCTGAATCCAGTCCAACCACTAACCTGGTTCTGCCAGGTCACCACTAGACCATCTCCCCACCATGTGCTTTGCAACAACCCCACGATAACCTCAAGACACCACGAGTCCCACAGCACTTACTCAGTCAAGGCAATCTGCCCTCAAATGAAACCTGCAAATGGCAGAACCAAGCACAATGGGTGTTAAAATACACCCACAAGGGTGTGATGGATGAGGGTGAGAAGGCAACCTGTGCTTCTCCACTTCCTCACCAGCTCAATTCAGTGTTTTCTCCTTTTGTGTACGGAGCAGTCAACCAGCACATCACTGCCCATGGGCCACTGGAGACATCATCACTTGACTCAGCAGGGGGAGGGCAGGGACACAGACATGTGGAACTGCTTCTCCCAGGGGAATACAGTCAAAAACCTGGTGGACCTGGGCTGAGATGTTTCTGGGTGCTGGCAGGGCAGTGCAAGGACTCAGCTGATGGCCCCTTCGTTCCTGTGGGACTGCCACAGAAGGTCTGACAGCCAGTTGGGTTTGGCAGATTTCAAAGCCAGATGACTGGTTATTAGTCTATACCCAGCACCTCAGATGGGGCAACAAAGAATAAAGTCTTCCCAAAGCTCCTCCCAAGACATTTGGAGTGTCCCTTCTGCAGGCAAACACAGAGTGAAAGCCCTGCATGAAAAAACACTGAGTAAAAGCCCATCATGGGTGCTTTGCAATTGTGTCTGTTTGAGGGACAGCTCTTGCATTGCCTTTGAAAGAATCTTCATCTCAGCTAAAAATAACAGCAATAAAAGGCAAAGCTGAAAGAAAAGTGGGGTGAGAAGAAGAAAAGATCATCTCTCCCCCACATTTCTCCTCCCAGCCTCTGCAGCTAAAGCTGCTTGCTCCAGACAAGCTGCTCCTGCTGCTAAGAAAGTGTGTGGTACCAACCCCTGTTTCTAAGCATAGCTTTTAATACCAGCAAGGAAATGGAGATCAAGACCTCTGTTCTTACTAGCTGAAGTAAATTCAGCAGCAGAATAATTTGTAAAAACTACAAAGTGCCTCTTCTGGCATTGTGTTTAGCTAGTGTGCAGCTAGACAGGCTCATACTTCCTAGGAATGGTCAGCTCCAGGTTTAAACTAACAGATTGGAACTCAGAAAAAATGTGTAATTGTAGGTAAAGTGTCTACAATGGCTCCCCATGACTTCTCCTGGGGTAGAAGTGCTGCCAGGAGAAATAAAACCCTACACTCAAGTCCTCTCCCTAGATGGGTGTTTGGGGTGTAGCATCTTCCACCCCACAGGAGATGTGTAAGGAGGGTATGGCATGGCACAGTAAATGTTCCTTAAAAAAGCTTCTAGATTATAAATGTGTAAAGCACTCACCCCAGAGCTCCAGCAGACAGTTCTACACCATCCTTGTGCTCATGCCCAGCACACCTCTCTGCAAGAAACTCTCTCCCACCTGGAAAACCAGCTTTCCAGCCACAGGGAGTGACTCGGAGAGAAGAACCCAAGCAGCCTGACTAGGTAACATTTATTTCAAATTAATTTTCTGCCATCCAGCTACAGCAGTTCATTTTTTCCCCTCTGAATGGGATCTAATAAGACCTAATAGGTGATAAATCAGTCTCCTGGTTTAGGGCATGAAGAAACTGCAGTGATACGTTCTGCTAGACCAGGAAGGTCTACAGCACTCTGTTCCACAACAAGCAGGGCATTAAATAGTCTTAAATCATCAGGCTGTCCTTTTTTTTTTCAGCAATATGACCACTCCTGCAGCTTTGAAATTTCAGAATGAGAAATCATTCTTTATGGCAAACTCTGTAGCTGGAAGCAAAGCAATTTAAAAAACACTTTGGGAGAGCAGTTCCTACACGCTGCTCCTGTTACAAATCACTTTGCTCCAGCCTTTACCAAAGATGCACTTTAAATAATACAGATGGGTGATCAAATTATCATGATGTAAACAGAGAGAAAAGTTGGTTCCTATCAACAAATCCATTATAAGCTAACAACAAAAGGGGATTATTTACCCAGCATCTATTCACTCCTGTTAATTTGGCACGGTGCTGTTAGAACTGAAGCTTTCCAGGCAGCACACTCTGATTCTCAGGATAATTTGCTAATGTAATACTTGTTGCCTGATCCATCTTTTTACACCAAAAAAAGGTGAAATAAACATAAGTGCTAACTTTGCAATCATTATTCAGCCCCCCTCTGTCCCATACCTGTCTCAAACACGAGGAATAACAATTTTAAGGGAAGTTTTGATGAGGCTGATGTTTATTAACCTTGGGTTTATCCCCCACCCTCCAAAGGCTTTATGTTCTAAGTTTAAAGCTGAAGAGGGTTGTAGAGAAGCTGTAGAGAAGATCTTTTCACTATGCAAGCAGAAGAGGCTCCCATCCTTCACCTTCTTGCAGCTCACAAGGCAAAGGGGTTCCTGAGAGCACCCTCTCATCCATATCACTCAAAATCAACCAGTTTAGCCCCATTTATTTAAGCCATACAGAGAATCAAAGATTCATTTTGGTTGCAAAAGAGCTTTCAGATCATCAAGTCCAACCATTAAACCCATGCAAACCCATCCTTGCTCTTTTTGCCCAAATTTAGTGGGGGAATGGTTACACAAGGTGTTGTTTTGCAGCAATACGTTGAGCAATATGCTGGAAGGGATAACCTCCAGCAGAAATTTGGGATCTTCAAGGTTAAACTTCACAGAAGTACCTACTCGACAGGTTGTTCAGGGTGAATGTTTTCCTACAGCTATCTTGACCTTAAAGACTAAGTACTACGTTGGTCTTCCTTATTTTTGGATATAAATGAGTAATTTTCCCACTTAAGCACCCAAGGTGCGACCTGTGCTATCTCAGCTAGAGTTATGTGTTAATATCACATGGAAAATGTACCAGCTACTGAAAAGGAGCAGAAAATTTCATGTGGAAATAATATATGGTTTGAGTTCTGCTCTTCACTGCTGGTTGTTCCCTGCATGGGCACAGGCAAATGACTTAATTCCTCTATGAATCAGCTGGAACAGCTGTAAGGTCAACACCACACAGATGATCTTCCCCAGATGCTCGGAGATGCTGATAAAAATAATTCAAATTAATATGATTGTTGCTGCATAAAACCACCATTATAAATCTTACTTTATGGCTAACAAAACATCTTTGACACTGGCCCCCCTTCAGCAAAGAGAAGCTGAAGAAGTTGGTCAAGTTTAACTTCCCCACAACACCCAACTCTTTGGGTAACAAATCCAAACCACGATTTCTCAGGTTAAAATGCAAGAACAACCTAGACACTTGCACACAGGATTAAATTGGGCCTGTCTGCCAATGCTAGTTGTGTTGTAATTATCTCAAAACCTATTTTAAGTTAATTGTACTGAAGCCAAAAGAACCTTTAAATTGTATTCAAGCCAAAAGTACCTTTAAATTAAACACTCAGTTAAGTGGATGGTGAATGATGATCGAAAGTTTATGTAGCTTCTAATACCAAGCAAGAAATAATAAAGGCTTTACTTTGATAACCTAGGTGTGATAATAATATGCTATTGGAGAATGGTGATTAGTGCATTTTAGACTAATATTTATAGAAAATGGAAAAGACTTGCTGTGCTCCTCACAAACTGATTTTATTGAAGCTTAGACTGGTGTATGATTTAGATAAACAACGGGGTTTGATCTGACACCACAGCTAAGTCCCAGCTCTCTGCCATGGCTTGGGAATCACTGCAAAGATTAAAGGAGAGGAAAACTTGAAGCTAAGTTAAAATAATCAGAATTCCATCCTTACCACTGACATCAAATATTGCACTGGTGTTTATTTTCACATCATTTACTAGGAATACACAACGCAGCCAAACCTGATGACAATACAAGACCCTGAAAGAGATGCTTTGGTGTCTTACCATGCTCCCAATGCTCTCCTGCCTGCTCAAGGATGGGAAGGGATCCTAAACCTGTTAAGGAAACATCTCTCATTCTCCTGGGTGAGTCCTCAAAGCAGGCCATAAACCAGCACCCCTTCTGCCAGAAATGAGCCACGTGGTGTTCAAACCCTAGGCTGCTTCCTTGGTGTAGTCCTGACTGTACTGCTGGCACCCTCCTCATGCCTGGATTATAAATCCCCTACACTGCTGCCTGGAAAGACCCAAACTGTGACACCAAATGTGCCATTCTCGTGTACTTGCTCTAATTCAGGCTCCAAAATGGACTGAGGGACTCCAAAATATGGGCTAAAATTCAAAACCTTCATGAATCTTATCTCCTCCTTAACACACTGAATTTCCACAGCAGAACACTTGTCCTTTAGTCCTCTCCCTGTGCTCCTGGTGGCTTCCTTGGCCATCCTCCAGCAAAGTCCCTGAGAATGGGCTCAGTTACACACAGACAGAAACCACTCAATGCTAGTTGGTTGCTTCTTGGGTTTTTTAAAACTTTTTTACTGGAACTTAGTGCCACTTTTTAAACCTCTTCCTTTCACATCAATACAACTCATGGACAGAAACCTCTCAAGTGCAGGTTGTGCTACTTGGTTGCTTCTTGTTTTTTTTTTAACTTTTTTACTGGAACTTAGTGCCACTTTTTAAACCTCTTCCTTTCACATCAATACAACTCATGGAAAGTTATTTTAAAAGAAAATGGGACACCTCCCACTAGAGCAGGTTGCTCAGAGCCCCATCCAGCCTGGCCTTGAACACCTCCAGGGATGGAGATTCCGCAGCTTCTCTGGGAAATCTGCTCCAGTGTCTCACCATCCTCATGATGTATTTGCTAAATTAGTTTAACATAGGGTAACCATTATGCAAATATGTTTACAGCTTTAAAAAATACAAAGCTAGAATTAATATAGGTCAACTAATTTGATTAGGTACCATGTTTTTATTGCAGTGGACTCTACAGAGATTAATGTTCTTTCTGTTCAATCTCATCCCATCCCCTTGGACATCTTGTGCTGTGGAAATTAGGAAAAAAGAAAAAAATATGGTGTTTTTTTTCCCTCTCTAATGATACATGGAGTCAGGCATTGCATACCAATTGCCTGTGCTCCTTTGAAAACCTGGGCTTTAATTCCCTCTTACTTTTTAATCTATGAACTGTCTTGAATAAGATATAAATAACCCAACTACACATGCCAGCTATTCCTCCCTTGGATCGATGAGAAGGAGAGTTGTGAGAAGCTTTTTGGGGCTTCCCACACAGTTCAGCCACGCTCTGCTTTGGAGGCAGAGCAGCAGCCTCTGCATTGCCCCCCTACCAGCCAGCACTCCTGGAGCCAGGCAGCTCCCAGATCAGGAAAAGGAGGAAAACTTGAAGGGAATGATGCTGCAAGTGGACAGCAGTCAAGGCAATCCCTTCTGCAGTCAAGGAGAGCTGGAGGAGACTCCAGCACACCTGGAAGCCAAGCCCTGCTGCTGTTCATGGAACTCCAAATGATCCTAGCCAAAAAATGGCTAAAAGAAGTCATGGTCATCAACATGAAGTTTTAATTAACCTATTATTTGCTCATCAGGAGGCTTCCATGGTGGGCAGCAGAATTTAATGTACCAAAAGTTTAATGTAACAGAAGTTTCATGTAACAGAAGTTTAGCACGAAGGGGGAAAAAAGGGCTGAAAAATGTTTATCTGTTAACAATTATTTGCTTTGTATTTTACAACTGAAAAAAATGCCAAAGAGAAACTCTTATAAAAGTTAAAGTGACAAGCTCAGGATCCTTGGATTCACTTGCTCATGCACTCAGGAGCCAAAATCACAGAATCATTTAGGTTGGGAAAGACCTTCAAGATCACCAAGTCTAACCATTAACCTAACTCAACCAAGTCCACCACTGCCCCGTGTCCCTCACACCACATCTCCACAGCTTGGAAACCCCTCCAGGGGTGGGGACTCCACCACTGCCCTGGGCAAACCTTTTGGGGAAGACATTTTACCTCATGTCCAACCTAAACCTCCCCTGGTGCAACTTGAGGTCATTTCTTCTTGAAATATAGCACGCTAAGAGGTAGCAAATCTATAAATGAATCAAACCACAATCCATGACCCTTTCTTTTCTTGAAAAAAAGTACACCCAACTAGTACACCACTTGGATGAGTTATTAATTTATGGGTTCAGCTAGAGTTTGGGCCCAAGTTGCTGCACCTCCAGCTTGCATGGTGGATGAGGTGAAATAGCAGGAGAGGAAAAGAAAATCCGAGAACAAAAAAATCCCAACAAAATAAAGAGGCAAATTTTTCTTGAGGGAGATTTTGTGTAGGGA
>NW_008615429.1:17771-36244 GCF_000691845.1 Merops nubicus
AGAATGCAGTCAATAACACTTGTAAATGGGTATTACGGTGTCCCAGTGGATAAAATTCATCAAGGAAAGGGTTTGTAAAGTAAAGAAGAAATCCTTGTGCTTAGCTTAGATCAACCTGATGGTGTCCTGCACTAGAAACCCCTTTCTGCTGTTGGGGCATATTCAGCCCAAAGATCTTTCACATCAAAATTTCTAATTAATGTAATAAATTTAGTAATACAACACTAGACACTAACATGAGATCAACCTTCACATGGTGTTTTTCTCTCCAAGCATAAGAAAACCAAAACATGTAAATCTTCCTCTTTTACTTTAGGATTTTACTTCTTGGGATTGCTCCTCCTCAGCCTACAGCTGCCAGTAGATTCTGCAGCATTCCCAAATCCAGCCCTGGCCCTGTCAGATGTTTTACAGTGCTCACCATCCCAAAGGGGGTTCTTCACTGCATGGAGAGAATTCAATTGTTAATAAATAGCATTTATTCCTTTAGTCTGATTTTAGATTTAGTCTGAATCTCCCCTCTTTTAGTTTAAAACCATCCCCCCTTGTCCTGTCACAACGTGCCCTGCTAAAAACATTGTCCCCATCTTTCTTCTAGGCCCCTTTAAGCACTGAAAGGCCACAGTGAGGTCTCCCTGGAGCCTTCTTAAGATCTTCAGTAGATCATTTCTAGATCCACATCTCAATTCTCACGACCACCCAGCCTTGCAGCCATACCACTCACACCTACATCTCCACCCTGAACAGGGTGTACCAGCACAAAACATGGATTAGGGATCTTACAGGAGAGAGGAGAACAATCTCTGACACAAAACCCCCTACACTGCACAGCCAGGGTTTACAAATCCAAACCAAATCCAGGTTAAGCACCAAATGGAGGAGTTGGTGCTGTCAGGGCAACCACGGGGGGAAAATAAAGGTGAATGCAGCTCTGTGTTTGCTCCCTGGCTTCAGCAGAGTAATGTTTTCCCCCCTAACTTTCAGAACAAATAAATTAGCAATTCATGCTACAGATGCCACGGGTCATAAAGGAAATGAATGCACCAGTCTAGCAGAAATGAGCCTGAATAAATGCTGTGATTTTCCTTGGGGCTTCAAACGTCCACACATCGAGTTCTGCTTTGTGAATGCCCCACAACTGCTCATCAAAGCTTAAAAAAAATTATCTAAGCCAATTCTACTTTCTTTTGAGTGTTGAGTTGAGGTTTTGTGTTTTTGTTTTGTTTTTACAGACTTAATATGAAAGGATTTGGTGCAAGTTTGTCATTGGTAATATTCTAGTTTGCTCCTACAGGCTTTTATTTCATGTGTTTTTTTTAACAGAAATAATAATTTGAAATCCTGACTACCAATGAAATAAACTTGTAAGTTAAAAGTGATGACTAAACCCCACATTGATTTGTCAAACACAAAGTGCAGTAAAGGATAAAAATCTAACAACACAAATCCACCCAAAACGATCAACAGTTTTCAAGTTTCTTATTAGCAGCTGTGATGTTGGAACTTAAAATACATTTCATACGTTGGATGAATAAATCACATATGCCAGCATAAATTTTTCCTCATTTCTTCATAAATTCCTCATTTCTTGTTGATATTTGTCTTGACAGAAACTAAAATACATGAAGCTGTAAAAGCATCAGTCTAATTAAGACAACTGTCTTCATCCAGTAGCATTTGAGAAGCAAGGGCTGATGCTACGTGTCACCCAGGATGGTTGTCAAAAGAGCACAATGGTCTTTTAGAAATACAGAGAATTTCAAAATGAAACATGCCACACCCTTGACTATTTGGTGACCACCTCACAAGTACCTTGGGTTTTACATTTCATACTTGTTTGCAGATTCAAATTCATTATAAAATGTTTTGTTTCACTTCAGCACCAAAGGAGGGCAGGATTTCCACCTCCTTCAGTCAAGAAACAAGAGTTTACTAGAGGGATGGATTGTTTTCTTTTGGAGACCATTCGACTAGATCAGAGAAGAGCAAATTAAGAGTAGGAATGAAGAAATGGTTGCACGAAGTGAGTCCTCAGCCTTCAGGAGAAATTCCAGTGGAGCCCAGAACATGCTCCTCAACCCCAAGCAAGCCCTTCCTCAGCAATCTGCCTCCATCCAAACACAGTAAGGGTGAAAAACGAGCTCTGAAGGTCTGGGCTGCATGTGTAGAAGTGGCATTTGAAGGAAAGCCAAGCTCAGGACACGTTTCCATCATTTCACTGCTGCACTGAGGCACTCCAGCACGGAGCTGGGCAAGGAGCAGAAACGCAGCGATCCCTCTCTACACCCCTTCATCAGGATTCACCTGAAAAAGTACATTTGCTTCTTGCAGTAGAAACATATAGACAGGCTGGAAAAGACAAGGAATAACTCTTAAAAAAATAAAAAGTCATAAAATCCCTAGAGACTTGTCAAAAGCAGTGACAACTACAGGTTTCTGTAGGCCAGGAAAGCTCTACAGCTAAGAAGTGTTTTCTGGGTTATGACAGAGTGGCAAGTGCAAGCCTAAAAAGATGCTTGGTGCTGCACCAAAGAGGATGGTACATCCCAATATGAATATAGTAGTCTGGGAATAACCATGAGATTTTTCTCAAGGAGGGAAATATTTTCCTCATGAAAATTTCTCCTTGAGGAAACCACTGAAGGGGTTGTGGAAGAAGCACGCTGTAAAAAACAGTTTGACAAATAAAGTATTGGGTGTTCAAGATGATCTCAGATAACACGTTTGGCTTTGACAGTTGGCAATTTCACTTTTTTAAAAAAAAAAATTCAGCATGGTTTCTGGCTGAAAAGATGCAAAAAGGTCCAGCAAGAACGTGAGACAACAGCGTAGGAGGGAGAGTGAACGCTCTCCAATACATCGTAGTATTGCACCTCTTTTTAACATCTCACTGCCAAAAACAGGTGACTAAAATTAATCCCAGAATTGTTTCTGGTTGGCTGTCTTTGTAAGAGAACTGTCAGAAAACCAGCAGCTATCTTCTTCTACATCTTACTCCCTTTTCCAGCCTTGCCTGCTGCAGAAATGACTGGGCCAGCAAAAGGCCAATCACAGAGAGTAACATGTTTTGTTGGAGCCAACCACAGTGGGGAACAAATCCAGAAATTACTGAATACCTGAATTCTCAGAGGGGTAATTTAAGCATGAGGGAATAAGTAATGTCATAAAGGTAATTTTTAATGTTTTCTGTTATTACAGGATCATCTGTTCCACCCACAAAGCTACTGCAGCTCGACTGCAACAGGAAACAGAACTGTTCACAAGTAAGATGAGAAAAACAGAAAAGAGAAATAAAACCCAAGGTGGGTGGATACAACTGGTCCAGCCCCCCCTGTTCCATGGCCTGTGCACTTCAGCCAGCCAACCCACGAGCAAGAAAACCTTGTGAAGGAGGAGTCTGATGGGCACTCATCCCCATGCAGGAGACCATCTGGTGGACTAAATTCCAGTGGTTTTGAGGACAAGTTGACCTGCCACATGCTGCAACCCATCTCAATGCCCATGTATCAGCAGAAGACTTCTCCTGGCCCTGTGTGTTCCCTTTGCAAAGTCCTCACTACTCAGAGTTAGTGTGGTTTAGAGCAACAAGATCCAGGCTGAGATAGAGGGAGCAAGGTTCTCCCTGCCAGCATCCCACC
Source organism: Merops nubicus (assembly GCF_000691845.1). Lineage (NCBI taxonomy): Eukaryota > Metazoa > Chordata > Aves > Coraciiformes > Meropidae > Merops > Merops nubicus. The sequence goes on from NW_008615429.1 coordinate 21,410, forward strand.
TGAGGCCACACTGTCCATCACCTCACAACCCACTGGTACCCACTTGGTCCAGGTTGGGGGAGCAATCCCCATGCTGGGAATCACCCATAGCCCATGAGAGACAGCCCTTGCACCAGCCCAGTGCTTAAATGCTGGCTCTGCACCAGCTGCAGAAAGACAGATGACATCTGAGCCAGCATAAAGCCTGCCAAAGCAAATGAAGCTGTCAAAAGAATTAACAAATTTAATCAGGGGGATGATATTGTACCAAATGAGTGCTTTATGTTATGGAAAGGTGGTGGCTGTCACCTGGGTCTGGAGCACAAGTCTTCTGAGGAGCAGCTGAGGGAGCTGGGGGTGCTGAGCCTGGAGCAAAGGAGGCTCAGGGGAGACCTTCTGGCTCTGCACAGCTCCTGACAGGAGCCTGGAGCCAGGGGGGGGTCAGGCTCTGCTCCCAAGGGACAAGCCATAGAAGAGGAAACAGCCTCAAGTTGCATCAGGGGAAGTTTAGGCTGGACAGGAGGAAAGATATCTTCCCCAGAAGGTTTGTCCAGGCTGCCCAGGGCAGTGGTGGAGTCCCCACCCCTGGAGGGGTTTCCAAGCCGTGGAGATGTGGGGTGAGGGACACGGGTCAGTGGGGACCTGGCAGGGCTGGGTTAAGAGTTAAACTTGATGATATTAAAGTCCTTTTCCAACCAAAATGATTTTCTGATTCAAAGTTGTCACCATGCAGCTGGAGATGGAGGGTTCAGGGATCAGAAGCTCTGGTCTCAGCTCACTCTCTGAAGCTACCTGCAGGTATCCTTTTCACTTTACTGACAGTCATGCTGACCTTAAAAATCACAGATTTGACACCTTGTAGAGCCAAAGTATTTGAGTTTCTGTATTTCACACAAGTTGCTGGCAGCCCCCCAAACAACTCTCACAGAGGCAAGGCTGTAAGGCTCTTCTAGAGGCTGGAGGCAAGGTGAGCAGTCAAGTGGGGGTGGGAAAGGTCAGGGGAGGAAGAGCAAAGGCACCTCCAGAGCTCAGTCCTTCCAGCAGCCTGAGTGGCAGAGGGCTCTGCTCACAGGCAGCCAGCACAGGCAGGCTTTGGAGGGAGGCAGGAGGGTGTTAGGTGCTGGCTTTCAAATGCTTCTCCCAGATGTGGCAGGACAAAACTCTGAAAAGCTGGAAGATCAAAGCTCCTGTTGCTGGCAGAGTAAATGCAAGTGAATACACTGAACAGTAAATACCCTTTGCAGCTCAACAGGCTTTTGATGAATGTATATCTACCATGAACTGAAGGAAGGAAAACGTTTGCTTTTAGTATCTTTCATATTATTAAGTCCCCAAATGAAATATGACTTGGAAGTTTAAAGTTCACCCTTTCCCAGAACAGGAGTTGCACAGGCAGAACGTGGCCAGTGTCAATATGTTCCTAACCCAAATGACTATAGGGATCTGTTACCTGGAGGTGAAGGATGCTCTCATTTTGGGAAATGTTAAAAAAATAATGAATTTACCTTATCCTTTCAATCTGCTCGTGCCAGGATCTGTCAGTATGTCTGTTTTACAAGCTGCAACTGTGCCTGCTTAACTGCAACACAAATCTTGATGATGAAAAAAAGAGAAACATCTGTCAGGAACAGCTTAGCTAAATCTGTGCCTCCTGTGCCATGAAGAGAGAAGATGACTTTGAATCCTCATATTCTGTGAGATAAACCTTCACACTTCTGATAGCCAGTGATAGCCAAGCTCTCTTCTCTCTAAATGCACCTCAAACTCTTATTGTGCTATAATCACACATGATTGTACAATCTGTTATGTCAGAGCATGAATGATTTGCTTCTTTTATTTTTTTTAAAGCCCTGTTATTACTACACTGGCTGTGCTTTCTCATACTTGAAGGGTAAAAGCTTGGTTGTGCTTTTTTTTTTTAGAATCTGTTCATGAAATACTCCTGATCCCAAAATTTATTAACCCCAGACAAGGCCTCACTGGCTTTTTTTTTCTCCCTCCCCAAGGCAACTGCTCTCAGAAGCCAGAGGGCTACATAATTTTTAAAAAGACATAATCTCAAATAAAGGAACATGTTGCTAAGTTCAAAGCAAACAGGGCTTCAGGCTTATTTTACCAAAATTATGTTAAATTCATGTTCTTGTGCATTATTCAAAAAAAAGAATCATACATAAGCAGCAAAGAACTATTTTCTAATATAAACAATACCTCTGTTTAATCCAGTGTTCATTTAACACACCACAACTGCAGGGCAGACAAATCTTGCAGTAGAAGAACCAGCATTTGAAATGATGCAGTAAAATTATCATCAATATCCTAATGTTGAGATTTGTTCAACTCTGTTTTCCTTAAAAGGGGCTGATAATTGCAACTGAAATGGTGTTAAATGTGTCAGAGGCTGGAGCTCTCCCAGTGCCAGCAGCAGCCCAAGCTGGACACCAACAACACTTCTGGACAACTTTCACCTACAAAACAACTCTTTTGGCTCTACAAGAGTTATCCAGTTGTCATTTTTCACCAAATCCTGGCAAAATACATCAGGAGAGAGTCTGGAAAGGGTAGAGAGTCAAAGGCTACAGCTCTGTACCCTGCATCACTCCTAAAAGTCATTACCCAGGAAAAAAAAATCATGAACAACATTCAATGATTCTTGAAGTCTGATAATTCACAGACTCTTCCCATCTAGAGCTACCCAGCCAGCCTCCCTGGCTGAGCATGTGAAGGACAAACTCCTCCAAAAGTCTGCTGATTTTTTGTGTAAAAAGCCTCCAGATTTCTCATACCAGCACCAAGTTTTCTCCTTGCATTTTTTTGACTGATAGCTCTTTAGATTGCTCATGCACAAGGGACGGTGTTGAAGCTTTTACTGTTTCCCAGTATTTTTGGATTCCTGTATCACAGAAAGGTGATTGATGGAAGGCAGTCAGAAGGAATCAATCACAGGCACTGATTTGACTATGGAAAGACAACAGGAATCAACACACTGCAGCATTCCCTGTGGCTGCTGCTGAGAGGTAAGGAGAGGACCATGCACTCAACCCCATTTTCCTCTGCAAGGTTAGAACGTCCCTATCCCAAGAGAAAGAAATTCCTTTGCAATATTTTCAATTAAATTACAGTGCAGAGCAATTGGTGTTACTGAAAAAGTAAATAAAACACTTTCTAAAACAAGACTGCTCAGCCAAAAGGCCTTTTTCTCTCCCACCTCTAAGTGCTGGATATAACAAAGTCACTAATTGATGGTCAAAGCCACGGAATTTACAGTTTGGATTCAAAGCTGATAATGGAAATCTTCATTACAGACTAAAAGCCAAGAGAAACATTTAAGCCTGAACTTCCACTTATAATATACAGAAGAATTTTTTTTGCTACTTGACTGAAATACTGGGTTTTTTTTTAATATTGGAAGAAAAAAGATGAATAAAACTCAAGTGTGAGAAAGCAGCACGTACTTCACTCACTGGGTATTTTTAAATGTGCAATGGTATTAACTGAAAGGAAGCTGATGTGGCAAAATATCAATTTTGAGTGAAAATTGCTGCACCTTCCATGTTAAAAATAGATATCACATGACATTAGTTTTCCTGTTCAGAAAACTGGAGTCCTGCTAACACAGGTTTTGATTTAACACCTTCACCTTCATTTAATGACCTCGTTCGTGCTGCTGCTTTCCTAATGAAGTATTCACAGATTCTTGTTCATGCCCCACATTCTGTGCCCCAAAAAACAGAGCAATTTCTTCCTTGGACCTGCTGCAGACAGTTCATCTTGCTGTGTAAATACACAGAATGCAGCTGCCACCAGGGCCCCAGAATTTCAGTTCCTAAGTGGAACAGCACGTTCAGGGTGTAGGTGTCCTTGGGTAGATGCTGCACACATCACAGGGCCACCTGCAGTATGATCAGGGAGTGTCTTTTTCCCTACTAGCCAAAATAAGAGAATTTGAAGCTGTGTTTAAAGATGGGACCATCAGGAGTCTCACTCAATGGTGCAGCACAGGGATGGATTCTGCACCAGGGTGTGTGGTCCTGCTGCTGCTCGAAGGGGGAAGGACAGCCCCTGTGGGGAAGGCTCCACTCTTTATGGCTGATGGCCAAAGGAGAGGACTGGACATTGTCTAGGTTTGACCCTGCTCCCAGAAGAGCAGCACAACCTGCAGGAGTGACCCTCTGCCAGCCCTGGGCTGCCCCAGCTCAGCCCCATGGCAGGAGGAGAACCAGGATCACAGAACGATGGAATGGGTGGGGTTGGAAGGGAACATCACCTAGTCCAGCTCCCCTGTAGTGAGCAAGGACAACTTCAATGAGATGATCAGGTTGCTCAGAGCTCCAGCCAACCTCACCTGGGATGGTTCCAGGGATGGGGCAGTGACCACCTCTCTGGGCAACCTGGGCCAGGGGCTCACCACCCTCAGCATCAAAAATGTTTTTCTTCTATCCAGTCTAAATCTCCCTTTTTTAATTTAAAACCACCACACCTTGTCCTGTCCCAACAGACCCTGATAAAAAGGCCCCCCCCAGCTTTCTGGCAGCCCTGGCAGCCCCCAGCAGGTCTCCCCAGCTGGAGCCTTCTCCTCTCAGCTGCCCCAGCCCAACTCTCTCCTGCTGGGCTCCCAGCAGAGGGGTTCCCCCCTCGGGGCATTGCTGGGGCTCCTCTGGCCCCGCTCCAGCAGCTCCCTGGCTCTGCTGTGCTGAGGACTCCAGAGCTGCCCCAGCACTGCAGGGGGGTCTCCCAGAGCTGGCAGAGGGGCAGGATCCCCTCCCTGCCCTGTGCCCACGCTGCTGGGGGGCAGCCCAGGCTGCTGTTAAATGGTCTCTGGGCTCCCACCCCCAAAGGACACCACTGTCATTTTCTCAGCCTTGGTTTTTGTCACGTGTATGAACTGATGCTTCATTTTTCCTGTGGGTATCTAGAGACCAATAACTCCTCTGGGTGGCTCCAAGAAACCTGGTGTTGTAGAGAAACAGACTGAGCTGGCAACGAAATGGAATGTGAGGAGCCAGGCAGAGCAGAATAAAGCTGTAAGGTGTGTGGTCCCAAAGGCACCATGAACTGAGAAAGCAAATATTCCCATCCAGCTTCATCCCAGACACCCACACTGGTACAATGATGTGAATTACCATGCTCATGATCTGATCTCCCTCAACCTCATAGGCAGCTGAACTGTGAATCCCTACACCCCAGGGTCTCCTGAGTGAGTTCAGAGAGCCAAAGAGAAAAAGAACATTAGAATTCTAAAATACAATTTAAAATTTAAAATGACAGTTAGTTTTCTTTTGGTTCTAACTAGAAAATTTAGTATCAGAAAATTTTTAAATGAAAAGAACCCTTCTATTAAAGGATCTGATTCAATGTAATCTGGTAAGGGGTTAAACATGTAAAGCACAAACCAGGCAAACAAAAATATAGCAACATGTTTTTACCCACTACTCAGTGCAGAATATATTGAATTCTTCTTGAACTGCACCATTTGATAACCAAAAAATAACATAAAAATCAAGGGGATAAATATGTTGGTTGGTATAATATACTCAGGAGTACAACCACCACTAAGTGTTTTAATATCAACTCAGGTTTAGATTCCAGGAGGGAAAATAATCTCCAAATCATTCTTTTCCAAATGAAATTAATTTGGCAAGGTTTCTTCAGATCTCAGTTAGACTCTTAGCAGAGAATTATCATGACACATAGTCTAATAACCTCCTGTAGCTTGCTTTCAAAACAATATATGCAACCCAGGAGTTCTTAACACTGTATATATGCAAGCTGGGGGGTGGTGGTGGGGGAAAGTGCAAGGATCCAAAATTAATGAGTTGGCTTTATTAGTATCTTGTTAAAAACAAAAGAACCCAGATACCCACAGCACGTTGTGGATGAGGATTCCAGAAACTGAGGAAGAAAAAGCTGTTTGCAGCATTATCTTGCTTTTGCTTATTGTAACCCTTGAGCCAAAGCTGCTGCTTTGGCTGGGCTGCACAGAGCTCGTATGCCCTATTTTTCTTTTAAAGTATCCCATTTGTGAGCCACTGCTGAAAAGGACAGACTGTGAGGTGCCTCTGAATTGCTCATTACCTGTTTGCAGAACAAATATTTAAGAGCTGGTAAAATATATCAAGGCAGATGACCAGCAGGGCAAACTCTTCGTTTAGGAGCTACCTCGTACCAGTCAAGCCCCATGAAATGCCCTGTACATAAAAAAATCCCAGCAGCAAAGGGATGTCTGCTGGATGAAGTGTTCTTCTGAATTCAGTCTTTACAGTTCTCAAAAATGAGTTTGATATGTCTTAAGGGATTAAATCTGCCACCACTCAAAGGAGGACAACCAGTTAACGACCAGGTCTAAACCTTAGGACTGCTCCGTGACGTAAAATTTTGCAAGGAGCCCAAAATAGCAAGACCTTGAAAGAGAAGAAAAGAAGGGGGGAAAAAAAATCTCTATAAAGCCTAAAATCACTTTTTTCTTCTTCATATATAAATCTTGAACTCACACAGCAGCAGCTGGGCTCATTTTATCCCTATGTGTTTCTTTTTAGATCAGAAAGAGATGTTCCCTAACACGCAATTCTCTTCTTTAAAGTCACTGCAATTTTCTCGTGGCAAATAAAAGGTTGAAATGTCACAGAATGTATCAGAATGATTTTGAGAAGCTGTTAACTACTACTGAGCACTGAACATGTGTGCATTTTTGCCTAATGCTCCACAGGGATGTTTCTGAGGTGAGCACTGAATAAGGACTTTGGTGTTAGAGGGATGTCTTGGTACAGAGATCTACGTTCCCAGGAGGAGAGCAAACCCCACCCATGCCTTAGGGACAGAACAGGTTTGTCAAGGGAAGAATATCAATAAAAGAGAGAAGCAGCAGAGTCACAGGAGCTCCTCAACACAGCCACCCAGCCCAAGCACACCTTGGGCACTGCAGGATGTCTTCTCCAAAAGACACGCGTCTCCAAACTCACAAAATCTGTAATTTAAACTATATAATAAGGATCAAAATGGTAACTATTTTAGTACTGGAAATCAGTATTCCACCTCTGGAGGAGGTTAATCTCTAGAGGAGATTAATCATGGTAGAAATAGATGGAGGGAGTACTCAGAGAAGCAGCAGATGTTTTTTGGGGGGTGAGGGAGGGTGACATCTCACTCATACATCCCCAGTGTTGGCAGCTTCCCCAGTTCAAAGGCTGCTACTCAACTCCTCCAACATAAGTGATCACTAATTACAGAAATATAGGAGAAAAAGAGATCCATTAAATCCAGTGGACTGCCCAGACCCCAACTGTTCATCCATTCCCACGACAGCACTGTTACCAACACACCACCTGTGCCAGGCACAGCATTTCCAGCTCCTCAGGGCTGGGATAAAACAACCTGCTATGGGGGGTGCTTCCTTTCCTCCTGCTACAGACAACCACCAGGGGAAAAAAGCACCCCCTGAAGAACATTCCTTCAAGGAATCTCAGCCTCTTGAGTAGGAAAATGAACCCTGTGTTATTTTAAACATAGCCCAGTACATTCATTTATTTTACTTGCAGGTCCAGATGATTTGACAGGTACAATACTAAACTCAAAATCCTGCAAGGCCTTCACTGAAAAGGTCAGTACACTATGCAGCCAGGTTTTATGGACAGCAAAAACATTCTCTCCACTTACAAACCCCTTTTATCTATATAATTTATCCACATTCATCTCTTCTATTGACAAATGAAGACCAAATTTTTGGGGACACGAGTTAATATTGAAATCTGGCTCCTAAGAAAGTTACATGCTTTGAAAATGTTTAGCCTCAATCTATACATGGTAAACAGAGGTTTTTCTATACAGAGAAATATTTGGCACTCAAGAAAACCAAAACTGCTGCCATTTGAAGCTGCATTTCATTCCAGCCCTGAAAAACACTTTGTTGTTGAGTTGCATGTCTGGGCTTTTAAATTTTCTAATTAAATAAGTACAGAGTCCTATAGGAAGCATATTAATAATCAGGAAAAACAGCACCAATTCCTTCTAACCAAAGCTCTTCCTGCTGTTCAGACTCTTCTTGAAACAACACATCCCTTCTCCTCCTACAATATAATTGCATTTCAAACACTTTCTTCATCACAATATCCTAGCTGGAAATGTAAAAGAGTTGCCATGTTCCATAACAACACATATGGAGTAAATATTTTAATGATCAGTGTCCCACTTACCAGTGCAAGCTTTCAATCATCTCTTTGAACCTGGTATCAGTGCAGGTTTGAACACTGCACCTATGCAGGGGATTTGGAAAAGGAAGGAAGGATTGCCAAGATTTTTGTGCTTTATTCCCCTACTCCATATATCTGCTATTCCTTGGTACCTCTGCAAAACTGTGTTGTGTCCCTGCCTTATCTGCAGCTTTCTAACCAGAATCTTTGTCACCCTTTGGGACTATTTTCCCCTGTTGTGAAAACCACGTCTCCATCCATCAGGAGCCTGGGATGGATTTTAAATAAGGGCTTTTGCCCTTGCACCTAATTTGATGGATGCAACTTGACTAGTCAACTATGTAAGCGTGAAGAGCCTATTTCTATATATTTATTAAACACACGAGTGGTTTTGGTTTTGTATGCCTGTATTAAGTCTCGTTTTGCAATTAGACTAAATTTCAATAACCCAAAAAATCAATTTTATTTTGGCTCTGAGTTACAGGGCAGTAAGAACAACTCAAGCAACTGAAGCCCGGGCTACGTTTTAAGGTTCCTAGTTAGGCAAAACTTGCTTCAGTCCACGGCCACTCCAGTGTTTGCACACTTGGTGGATAGTCACACACATAGCTGAAGTCAGCTCTGAAAGCACAGTGTAGATCTGACAGGTACTGCTATGACAACCACGGAGCAGAACCACCTACACTCCCCTGGAAGCTCCAAAAATAAACATGCACGAGCCACCCCAGCGACAGCAAAAAGGTATGTGTTTACCAGACAATCTCCCTCATCCTTCTTCCTCCTCCAGCAAGGCTTCTATTTTGTTTTCCACACAGAAAATGTATGATGATTCTGGATCCAGGGTTCAGGAGGAAACACCTCCACCCAGCTGCAAAGCCAACGCAGGAGGGGACACCCACCAGGTTCCCCCTGCAAGGCAGGAGATACTTCCTCTGGAAAAGAGACCTTCATCCTCACTGAGGAGCATCTCATTCCTTTTTCTTCGACTTCAAACAGCAGCATAACCAGGTATTTTATGTAAATGTGGACATTACACACACAAAAAGTAGAACAGAAAACATCAGATTTGTTTTTTTGTAGGCAGCTCGGCTTCCACTGCAACAGCTGCAGATGAAAGTAGCAGCTGCAAATTAATACATCATGAGGTCTACCAAAGGAACTGATTGTCTCAAATGCCAAAAGTAAGACCAAAGACTAAATTATTTTCATTTACAGAAAGGGAGAGGAACTGTTTTCATGTTCTGAGTTTTGTGTTTAAAAAGAACCCAAGTTTAGCTTGTCAGCCTATGATGAAAGTTAAAAACAATCCCTAAAACATTTCTGAATCATTTCTAAACACAATTTAGAAAGGAAAAAATCTAAACAATACAAATTCCCTACCTTTTTTTTTTTTTAATCTACTTTTATAGTTAGACCTCCTCAAGTGTGTTTTCTTGCAGGAGATGCCTGGAATGAAGAATGTGCCTCCAAAGCACCACCCATCCCTATCCTGAAACACAGGGAAACCTCCTGACTCCTTGCAACTGTTAAATACAGCTCCTGGAGTTTATCACAGAGGCCTAAATTTCATTATCAGGCATTTGGTGGATTGCTACAAAGCAGCTGTCAAGAGTAGCTGTCAACACAGCTGATAAAGGCACCTCCTTTTAATCCAGTGATATTAGACCTTTAACTTCATAGGAATAATTCTTCCTGAAAGTAAGGGCACGTACAAGGCTGTGGCAGATGTCACTGAAAGGTGCCCAAGTGTCTTCCACAGGATTATCAGCAGTTTCCAACAGCAATATTTAAACTGCAAGTAGCATTTTCTTCTAAAGCTGTCTTAGCTCATCCTTATTTTCAGGTGCTGTGATCATGAACACGTTTAGTAACCACTTGCCAGGAGTTTCCCAGGCTTAAAAATTCCCATTGAAAAAGAAAACCCAACAGATGAAAAGCTCCATAAATTTCTACTGGACATAATCCTAACGTAGTCCAACAAAGAACAAGAGCACTGAGGGCTGCTCCTCACCTTGAGAAGTTCACCTCCAAGTCCCAGCACAACACCCACCATCCAACACAGAGGGACAGGGCTCAAGATGACTCTCTAGAGATCATTGAGGTGCTTGTCAAACTCTTTCTAAACACCTCTGCTGCTGGAGACTTCACGATGCCTTGAGCAACCCACCCCAGTGCTCACTGATGGAGTCTTCCTCTGGTCTCACACTTTAATGTTCCTTGCTCCAGTTTGTGACCAATGTCTCCCACATGATTCAGCGTGGCCGTGCATGGGCTGGTCCCATCTGCTCTGCTGCAGAAGAGCTTCTCTCTTCCTTTAATTTTACTCCAAAGCAATGGCCATTTTGAGACAGGATCAGTAAAGGTTGGAAGGGACCTTTCAAGGTCATCCAGTCCAACCCCCCTGCAGGGAGCAGGGACATCTGCAGCTAGAGCAGGTTGCTCAGAGCTTGGTCCAACCTCACCTGGGATGGTTCCAGGGATGGGGCAGTGACCACCTCTCTGGGCAACCTGGGCCAGGGGCTCACCACCCTCAGGGTCAAAAATTCCTTCCTTCTATCCAGTTTAAATCTCCCTGTTTAAGTTTAAAACCATCACCCCTTGCCCTGTTTCCATAGATCCTGCTAAAAATTCTGTGCCCAGGTTCTGGATAGGGCCCTTTTAGTATAGAAAGGCTGCAATAAAGTCTCCCCAGAGCCTCCTCTTCTCCAGGCTGAACAACCTTAATCCTATATATGGATATAGACTTAATTAAATAGACTATTTATGGACAAATATTTAATTATTAAATACTCCTTGCATATTCTTTCAGTCAAGAACCCTTAAAATCACTGTGCTGGCAGGTACTGACCCTTTAGGCATTCTGCTTTTTTGGTTTAAGCACAGCCTCTTGTTCTTCTAGAAGCAGCAGCTTCAAATATATCCACTATGGTCTATTACTCATCCCTGTCACCCTGTCATCGATGTTTTTTTCCATCCCTGTTGCTTGGATATTGTTTTTTACTGTAAAACAACAGCTTATTTGGACCAAAATTTGACAGTGAAAGGACAAGCAACAGCATCAGTTGGAAAATCCTTTCCTCTTCTCCCTCTGACAACCCAGGTTGCCACAGCATCTGCTGAGCCTACACTGTGACTACTGTGTCTGATCACCAGTCAGCAAACTGGCCCCCTGGAACATACTGGTGGCAAAGCAAAGGGAACTGGTGACATTCACAACCTCTGACTCTTAATTAACACATTGCTTTGCTAAAACGAGAGGTGCTGGTTGTAATTAAAGTCAAGTCAGTAACTAGAGCACTGAGTGGCACAACTAAGAACAAAAAAAAGGAACAATATGAAGAAGTTTGTGTCCATTGCAGCACGACAGCACAGTGAGACTGTCCCTGGTCTTGCCACCTAAGCAGCACAAGGAGATGAGCTGCCTGGAAGGTGAAGGGATGCCTCCTAAGGGACTGGTCCCACCTCCCTTACAACACTGGTGCCACCAGAGCTTTGGGAGGACTCTCTGCTGCATGTACAGGAGGCTGAGAGGTCTAACTTCCAGCTAGGTACTTCTTTTCCCTTTACTATTACCAGATATATTACATGCAGAGAAACAAAATGAGCTCACAGACAAGGTGGACCTAGTTAAAAATTACCTTAATTTGGCTCATGGCACAGAAATGCTCAATCCAGAGAAAGAAGAGCTTTCAAAAGTGACACAGAATGGCATGTTCTGAGTTATTTCTATCCAGAGGATGTGGTAGCTTCAAAAGACAGATTTTGTCCTTCAATTTTTCCTAGTTTTCTTCAATAAAAGTTTATAGGGGTGAAAATAAAGGGACTAGCTGGACAAACAGGCATTTTACAATGCAGCTTTCTGCTTCTGGAAACCACGTTCACTTCAAGAGGAAAACTGAAAAACACTCCAATACATTCAGAAGCATTTAGAAATGTGCTGCTGTAATGAAAATGAACTTGTAAATTAGAAATGAACAATTCCCTTTAGCACTTCTGCAGATATTCATCGACACCAGAACGACTTGAAAAAACACTTTTGTTTTTAACTTTAAATACTATCCAAATATTCTATGTGTACTAAGGTTATTCAATAAGAATCAAAGACCTTTAACAACACACCCTGTTTCTGCTGCTTCTTCAGGACTTAACGTTCAGCAGAGGGGGAAAAAAGTCTCCTTTTAAGGATCAGAAAATCCAAGCAAACTGCAGACCTCTGCATCACACTTTGTATTGCTCCAAATTTTCAGAGTGAGGAACTGCCTGCTAGGGATCCATTTGTGCTTTAAAGGAAAAACAGTGGGGAGGGAAAGGTCCTTTCTGTCCTTTTGCTCTTTGATTGTAATTCCCCAGTTTAAAAAAAAACAAAAATTGAGGTCAAATCTCCACCCAAATGAACACTGAGAGGTCGTTTGGCAAGACCCTGAAGGTCATATGAGGAATATTCATCTTTTTCAGATCTGGTGGAAGAGTCGTTGTGATATTGTTCACACCACAGTAATTGCTGTGTGAGTGGTTAAGTGGAAATAATAGTGTCCAAACACAGACCTTCCCCATCTTATTTCAACCTCTTAAAAACCTCAGCAAAGCAGAGAGATGTTCTCCTGCTCGGAAGGATGCCAAGGAACATACGCTGCGAGGGTTTCCAAAGCACCTGCAACACCACTCTGGGGACAGTTGGGGTTCTTGAACCAAAACCACTTTTGAAATGAAAAAAAAGAAGAAGAAAAAACCCAAGGGGCTTTAGATCTTCCTCATCAGCTACTCCCAAAGGGCTCCTCATTTCAAACAGCAGGTGTTTGGCAAGCTGCAGCTGCACAGAACTGTGCATCCCTAAGCAATGGGTATAACCCAAAAGATGGCTGAATCTCCTAACTCAGAGTTATTAAGGATGGATTTTATTAGGTGGTTAAGGAGACTTCAGAAGCCAAAGATTAAAGTTATGGTGCATTTTTATAACGAGAGGAGGAACTGTGATTTCAGGGTTTTTTTTGTAAGTAAACACTGACAACTTTATAGCCATGGTAGCTACCAGTAAGCACAGAAGAGATTTCTCCAGGCAACTAGTAAATATAATGTTTTTTTCCTTATACTTTCATCACAGTACACATAAAAGCATTTGACACACTTAATAAATGTCACAAACATAAAATATTGCACAAAGGAACGGTAAATAATAAAAAAGCTGCAATTATTGAGCAGAAAAACATGAGGATTAGAAACATTTGCAGCCTCTTTGTTATTGGGCTGACAGAACCTGGGTTTAAAAATGTCCTTCCAATTCTTTCTTATTAATAGCCCTGAAAATATTCCAGAACATAAAACTCCACGTCAGCACACGATAACCACGACTTTTTGAGGTCATATGCAAAGCACATCATTTATCCCCAAAGGAATAAATTTAATTATTATAAGAGATGTAGAGATCCCTACTGCATCTGTAGCTTGCTCCAGAGTTTTGGTTCTCGGAATGATGGCACCCAGAATTTGTGGTGGGCTCCAAGAGCCCCAAAATAGGTCACTAAACCAATTTTTAAATAATTATTTGCCTCACAGAAGGAAATAAAAAACCCCACCCCAAAGCAGCCACCCTATTTTACTGTTTCCAAGCAACACTGTTGTTTCAGCTCAGACATGAAGCAGCCATCTCAGAAAGCCTCAGTGCCCTGTCCTCTGTACTCACTTATTCTGCATCATGTTCATTATAACCCAGTCGAAGGGATAGACGTTCTTCCCGATGAGATTCTTGAACATGATGAATGTTTCCATCAGGAAATCCTAAAAGAAGAGAAAATATTTGGAAAAGATCACTCTTCTAGATGGTGTCAGTTATTAATGGCTAGATTCAAAAGGTGTCTTGCTGTTCCGCTTCATAAAAAAGCCATTATTCACATCTGCAACGGACATAAATTCTACCAAGGCATATTTAGAGATGATGGATGTAAATCCTACAATAATTCTATTTAAATTTTTTCAGCAATGATAACAACAGCAATCCCACGTCGTAAACAACCCAGGGTGTTACTCAGAACAAGCTCTTGTGTGCCAGCTATCCATGGGCAGTTTCTCCTGAAAAAAAGGAAGAAGAATTTATCTTCTATATCACAAAGTCTCTCAAGTCTCTTCTTGTGCAGCACGTATTGCAGTGTACACATCACCACACAGGCCTGGTGTATGCTGGGAGGCTGTTAAAATCATACTGGTCTGTGAAAAGAGGGAAAACAACCCCCTAAGAGAGTGATTTTAATCTTAAAATTACAGTAAAAATACTCCCTGAGTCAGTCGATGAACTTTCCTTTCCCATGTGGAATCTCCTGAAATCTCTTGGCTGAAAATAAGATTATCTACTTATTTCAAAATTATTTCTAAAGCTCAACACTGGGCTCAGGTGTGAGTGGTGGTGGACATCACCCTGACTTGGGGTAGATGACAGCCATGGTTTGTCCATCCTGAAACTTCTCCCTAAAGGGAGCAGCAGTAATTGCTTCTGCCAGTGAAAACCTGACCCAAAATAAAGCAAATTTATCAGCATAAATCAATTTATTTCTACACAGCCACAAACAAACACATCTCTGGAACAGAAGCCTCGTGTACTTCACCATGTAAGTCATCTCCTCCGATTTGGGAATCTGTAATCTTTATCTAACAATATGAGTAATATCAACTGCTCAGGGAA
>NW_008615429.1:36285-52004 GCF_000691845.1 Merops nubicus
AATGTAAAAAGTCCTTGATCCATTTCATGCAGAGATAAAACCCAACTTTTATTTCAAGGTTAGAATTATCTTTCCTTTGCTACAGCTTCTCAGTAATGATATTTATCTCATCTATCTTTAAAATGTCAAATACCTCCCCAAAAAAACCCCCAAATGTTACATTCCCTGGACTTTTAACTAAGACTGGTTTTTATGTAACCTTTCAGTGAGGAAAAAAAAGATGAAGCTGCTGCTCTTCTAAGTATTTCTTCAGGTCTGAGTCAGGCACTTCACTGCATTTGAGCTGTGGAGTCATCGCTGTGTTTAAGATGTTTCTTCCTGGCTCAGAAATGCACTTGGTGGGAGCTACAGAGATCCTGAGGACACAATGCTGAGATCATGAAGGAACAGGAATTTCCAGGCTACTCAGCTCTGCTGTGTGCACAGCACGAGGGTGGCTTTGGGATGCTCTGCATCCCAGCTCCTGGTACCCGAGGAGACACCAAACAAAGCATCAGCAGCCAAGAAAGACACCTTTTAATTAAAAAAATTAAAAAAGCATAATACTAGTCAAAGAATTCCTCTGTTATTTCCCCAAAATCACTTCTAACAAAACATCAGTAAAGATGGTTTGACATTGACAGGACTGAGATAAACTTTGGAACTGCTCTTGGTTAATGTTATTGGTCCACAAGGCAAAATTTATCCCCTTCACTCCAGCAGCTCAGTTAAATGGGTCTGCAGTTAAAAACTCACACTGGATACTTCACTGCTCATTTTTCATGGATTTTGGTGAAAGAGTTATCTAATTTCTAATAAGCACATGGCATATTTTGCTGCCCAGGACTTCATTTGAGCAGGTGCTCTTTTAGAGCTGCAGGTATTGGGGGATTTTCTTCCTGCTGCTCCTTCAGAGCTCAATAACTGAAATAAATGTGAGTGGAAGTGGCACCACAGGGAGGGTCATCACCTACCCAAGAGGGCACCTTTGAGCTCACTGGGTTTTTCTCCCCCATTTTATGAATACAGATGTACACTTTCCTGATTTCTTGCAGCAAACTCTACCTCATGCTTTACTTGCCACCAGTTTCAGCTCTTGAGCCTCTGCACACTTTGCTGAGCAAGCTGCAGGGGCTGGAGGATGAATTTTCAGACCCTTTGTTGATGATTTTCATTTGTTCCTGACCCTGGAGGTTGTCCCAGGTATGATCTGACCCACTTTGCTGAATCAGCTCTACATTTTAATCTACTGATGTTTACATTTTCATAATCCCTCTTTCACACAGGTACTTTAAATAATGCTCTGGAACAACTCAGCTAATTATTGACCAAATAAAAAGCTTCTGAGGCTTACCTGAATTTATGTATGTGTAACATAGTTCCCTACTTCTTTTTATCTTTCTTATAGGAAAGCAAATGGTTTATTATTAACCCCATGTTACAAGCAAACCCCAGCTTTTTTTTGGGGGGTGTGGTAATGGAGAGGGAATCTATCAGCTCCTGCTTTGTTGCTGTAGCACCTGCTTGTTTTCAGGATCCCTAGAAGCAGAACAAATTGTTCTGAACATTAAAAAAGTGATAAAAACCTCCACTAAAGGAGCAAGGGCTCCAACTCCTTATCTCTGTCCGACTACAAATACAAATCCTGTTTAATATTCCAAAGAAGTAAAATTCACAACAGATAGGACCTGTCCACAACTCCCATCCAATTACAGAAAGAAAACACAGCTCAGTGGGCAGAAGGTGACTAAGGAGGCTTTGACAATCCCACCTCTCCCAGACCAACACCCTGACATACCTGTAGCACTAGTTATGTTTTTCCTGACCTGGATTTCAAAGAGGTTCTTCAATAACTTCTCAAGCTTAATAAAAATAACCAGCTAAAATGTGGAGGGACTCCATATGGAAAAAAACTTTAGGCCAAGTTGATGAAAATTCCAGCTCTGCTGAGCCCTGAGGTAGAGGAGTCAGAAGTCAAATATGTTCAGCTACAGCTTTGCAGGATCAGAGCTTAACCTGTGCTGAGCTCCACCACTGAGGAGCAAGTCCACTCTCTACCACCATGGTTCTGGGTGGGCTGTCTCTGCAGGCTGCCACCACCACAGGGCATCCCCCACCACTCTCATCCTGCAAAGAAGAGTCAGAGCTTCTCAGGAAAGGATGCACAATGCTCACACTAAACCCCAAAGTCTAGGACTGCAAAATGTGACAGAGGGAGAAGGAAATGGAGGTGCAGAAAGCTCTCCTCTAAAACCCCCCATGGAGTTTCTGTGTGCTTCACTGACTCCACGATGCCTTGAATGCCTTTAGGGATGAATATTTTTTAAATACCCCATATGGCAAAGTATTAACATATATATATATATTTTTTTTTTTGCAAACTTATATGACATATGTTTAAACTGAATATAAATTTTGTCAACTAAAATGGGGAGAGAGATCAGTTAGCCCCAGAATTAACCTCACTGATCTCAGGTGATGTTTCCTCTCAAGATGATAGTAGGCTTGACAGTAAGATGTTCCTCTTTGAACAGAAATATCTTAGTGAACTTAAACACTATACCCTGCAGAGTATAAGCTACAAGACTAGCTTTATTGGATTCCACCTTTTTTAAGACTTTCCAGGCCAAATAAGACCATTCTAATAACCTAAAATTGATACCTACATAATAGAAGTCATAAAGTTTCCTCTAGCAGTTCCAGAACCAGTCTTATAAGTTCTGCTTGAGCAAGGGCACATGCTGAAGAAAGATTTAAGGGTCTCCAGAGGTGAAGAAGCAACCACAGCTTCACTTAAGTCTTCCCTTTTTCCTGTAATTTTTTCTTCAACAGAAACCTATTAATTTCTTTTTGGATCTGTCTAATCTCAGTTCTACATTGCTGCTTCTTCAGGCCTTTGTGATTGAACTGAAAACTAAGTGGAGATGCAGTTATCACCTCCATAGGCAGAGAAATCAGGAGCTTCACAGGGTGTCCTTTCTGCTGGTGAAACATAAAACACTTGAACAAGAAAATGAAACCTCATCTAGGAAAAAATACTGATGAGAACAGCAACCTCCCCACTTGGTTCTCACTGAAAAGATCATTTTTTTTGACTTAAATACAGAAAGTAGGTTGGTACCTTCATCCTTTTGCCCTAAATGACTCAGTTCTAGTTGTGTTCAAAAACAAAAAAGAAGAAAAAGTAGTTTACACACTGTAGTTTCCTTTTGACACAGGGTTAACAATGTTCTGCCATCACACCTCTACATTCTGCACCTTCACTTACATTACTCACCTTTTAAAGTCAGTTTAAGGCAGCATTAATATTTTACCAGTTTGCTATGTATTCTGTTACCTATTAACATACATTATCATTCCATCAACAACAGCAGAGCAACGTTAGCTTAGCATATCTGCTAAGAAAAACCACACTCCAGTGGGCACAATGGTGGAAAACAAGCAGTCAACCAGGACCTATGCTGATGGAAAAGATGATTTCAACAGTCCAGAGCAATCCCAGTTACACACAACTCAAGAACAAGCAGAACAGGACAAATACACGGAGTCAAGACCAAAGCAAAAAGTAATTCTTCATGTACCCCAGTGCACTGCCTGCACAGAAATCAAACCCTTAAAACAAGCAGTTATAAACAGACCACTTGCCAAATTTCAAATACACAATGACTTCCTTGTTTTCACCAAGATCTGACCAGCAGAACTACCTGTAGGACATTTTAGTCCACAAAAAAGCAAGGCTTCAAAATCAACACTTTTATTGCCATTAGAATAATCACAGATTTCCCAACCAGCACTTTTCTCTCTGCAATTTTTCATTATGGTTTAAAAGTAAACTGCTTTTACCTTTTTCCATGTAAAACCCTGTAATTAGGTGGCCTTTTCCAGAGGCAAAGGGTTTGAACTACTTTAAAAGTACAGAAATATTTGGCTTGATTAACCTTAACATGCATGTCATTTCTCTGCTAGAAGTACTAATTTCTCTCCACTAGCTGCACTTAGCTTAGGAATGTTTCACTACCAGTGGAAAACCAACTGAGTATTCATGGAATTGCTCTGAGGTCCCAAAGCAGAGTTAGGGAGCAGCAACCTCTTCAAGACAGTGATGCCCATCTGCAGTTCTTTGCAGTTGGATTGAGTCTCCACTCTCTTGATCCATCAGGTTTGTACCTTAGCAATGTCAGATCAGGTACAAACAGACCGAGCACCAAAGGTTCTAGCAAATTATCTGAGCACTGGCACAGGGCAAAGAGCTCAAGTCTTGCAGAAAATAAGATGAGATAAGAAGAGTAAAATTAAAAACACACAGGAAATGAGAAAGCCCAAACCTAAAGATATTTCACATAGTGAAGACCTTGGGTTTTGTTATGTTTGGTTTTGAAGGAAGAAGGGAACCTAATGGTTTTAAACTACAAGAGGGGAGATTTAGACTAGGGAGAAGGAAGAAACTGGGTGGTGAGCCCCTGGCCCAGGTTGCCCAGAGAGGTGGTTGCTTCCCCTTCCCAGGTGAGGTTGGTTGGGGCTCTGAGCAACCTGCTCTAGTTGGGGATGTCCCTGGTCCCTGCTCCCTGCAGGGGGGTTGGACCAGATGACCTTCAAAAGTCCCTTCGAACCAAAAACACTCCATGGCTCTAAATAAAGGGTACTCTTTAGATTAAAATATAGGCAAGAGCTGCCTGCAAGCCCCAGCACCAGAGTGGGCAACGTAAGGCAGCTGATGGGCCTCCAGGTCACCCACTAATTGGTGGATCTCAGCCAACGAGTTTGGTCGCTGCTCTGCAGCATGCTCTTGCCATATGGCAAGGAGAGTTTCAGGTCATTGGAGAGTTACCTCCTTAGCTATAACTCTCCTCTATTCTGCTCTAATTAAGTTGTGTTGTTGGCTTAGTTAGGCTACCCAACCACTCTGAGAAGACAAATTTCAATTATTACTGCTTATTTAACAACTAAGGGCATCTTTAAGGTTAAAATGTTGTGTGTGAAATTTAAAGTGAGTGGAACTGTAAGTAAAAGCTATTTAAACAAATGAAAACCAGGCATCTGGAAGATTTAACAACGAAAGTTCCTTTCCTCAAGAAAGCTTTTTTTTCCCCCCTTCTCTCCTTAAACAAAACAGATTTTTAGTAATGGCTCAGCACTGCTACTTCCTAATGCTTTCTTTTAATTGCCTTAAATCCACTGTCTCAGTGCTTGCTCTCTATAATATTGAACTGTTCCAGAGACAAGCTGCATGCCTGTGTGAGGCAGGGAGGTTAAGTTTTTCCTTTGCAAATTCAGAATATGCCTAAGTCACAGTGTGATTAATTGGTTTTACATTAACTCTGTAATATCAAACCCACTCTGTTTGCATTTCACAAGCGTATTTAACAACCAGGAAGAGGACAAAACCAAACACAAGCTAAACTGTCTTACAGAAGGATAAAACATGTTACACTTACCACAACATCTGACCTCATCTTTCCAAAAGTCTTGATTAAATGAGCATAATGATAGTCTTCCATCTGCCTCAAAATAGCAGTCATGCACGCGACAAAACTCCCCTATCAAAAACAAAGTGCAAATAAATCAATTATTTAAGATAAGGCAACATAAAGCTTCCTATCAAAACATACTGTTGCTAGGGAGCACCATGTAATACAGTGGATAGAATTCTATCACTTAAATTCATAACAGAGATGCAAAATTCTGTCATGAGACAAAAAAAACATATTGAAAAGTTTTGATTTCCAATTTCACGGGTTTATCATCGTCTTCACTGAAGATTTTGCAACATATTCTTCATATAAAAACTGCTCAGGCATTAAAGGCTTTGGAAAGTAATAAACAGCACTCCTAAAAATATCACACAATACCAGGATTTGCATTTGGGAAGTCGATACTCTGCTCAAGGAGAAAAAAAACCTCTTAAAATTCATTATATTGAGCATCAGTTAAACCCCAAGCTTTCATTTCATTGAGTGGTATTTTGAGATATGCTAAAAAAACCAAATCAAACCCCAGTAACTCCCATAAAACCAGAAGAGGCTATCTCTCAAACCCTGGAGAAAGTAAAAAGTGACCAGAAAAAGTTTAATCTTGCCTTCTGGCACATGAAAGTATCAGAGTCACAACTCAAACTCACTTCTACTGCTCTTAAATTCCAGTCCCTTAAATTCCTTTTCTGCTTGTCCATCCTCCTCCTCTGACTATCTGCTATAAACCTGTTGCTGGTTTATAGTAATAGAGTCCTCAGTTTTTATGATCTTTAATGAAGAACAAATTTTTGGGAAAATCAGCAGAATTGCTCAGCAAATAAATGATTCTCTATTTGGTTTGATAAAACTGAAAATTCCCCTTTCTGTGCCATTTTCAAGGTTATTCTGTGCCATGCACAGCCTGGTAGAGCACTCAGGAATTTTCTCTCCTCTCTAGGCAGCACAGTTTTTATTGTTACCTTTAAGATCTGCCTTACTTTCAATTTAAACTATTTATTTCTACACCAGTCCAAGTAATTGAGATCAAATGCAAAATGACATTAGCTTAGCTGTGTGTTACGAGCCCTTTTTTAGAGCCTAATCCCCCCATCTCCACCAGATAAGCACTCCTTGAATTTGCTTTTCTCCTGTGTAATGGAGTTTAGAGCTCGACTCCCACAGAACTGATTTTGTCCATGAGAGAGAATTATTCTTCCTGTGTGATGCAAAGATACCTGATGAGATTTCTGAGGTGGATGCAAATGGCATAAATATGAAAGGGAAAAGCCACCTGAGCTGCTGCTCCAGGACATCAAAAGAACTTTATAACAAACTATGACAAGGATAGAAGCTGTACAAAGGTAACATTTGCTACCATGAAATGTAAATAAGATGGGATCAGCTCGAATATCTCAAACCATTAATTGTCAAAACACTGTATAACAAGCACTCTACATAACAGACACTGTTAAAGGGCTTAGGCTTGCAAGAAAATACTCCACAGCCCATATTGAGTCCTATTTCCCCTAATGATGGCATCAATCAAAGTGATGTTTCAATGCTAGTCAGATTTATACATTTTTTTTTCCTTCATCTAAACCCATCAACTCCACAATCAGTCCAGCCCTTCCCAGGTAATCCAGCACTCAACAGAGAGCCTCTCCTTCCTTCCAGCAAAGTACTTTCTATAACTGGCTAATAGTTTTGGTCATATTTCTGTGTTTAGCCTCCTGCCTGCTGAGTAATTTAAGTTAATACACACGGCTGCAAGAGTCAAAGGATGAATTTCCTACCTGAGGAAATTATCCTGGCAACCTGGGATGTGAAATAAATGAATGTAGAGCGACTGTTAAACTTGCAAATGGAATTTAATATTCATTTTTAGCTATAGGAGCAGCTACGTGGATGAATTTGACTGGCACATGATGTGCATCTCCTGGTGGCCTTTCTCTTCTCTGGCTGCTTGTCCATGAGCTCCCACCAAGGCAGCCCAGCCCTCCCTGTGGAGCAGCACAGGAATTCTGGGGGGAGCAGCCAGGACTGTCCCCACAAGCCAGGGAAAATGATGAGTCACTGACGAGAGAGATAATTACAGAAGAGCATCTTCTTAATTAGCATGGTGAGAAGGGGACAGAAGACATGAAAGTTTAATGTCTGGTGGTTAAACACTGCAGCTTCCACGTCCAAGTGTGAAAATGGAAATGTGGGAGCCTGTTAAAAACCTGCAATGGCTGCTGGAGAAAAAATAAATATGGGAAAACAAACAAGCTTGGCCAATACCAATGGAACATGAACACGAGGGAGTAGAAAACCAAAAAGGTCAGAAACTTGCTAAATGTTTTGGGGCTCAGCACAAGCTGACGTGACAAGTGGTGCTGAGCAGAACGGGTCAGGGTCCTTGACCTGAAATCAGCATTTTTTTTCCTGTTTCCCTGAATAAAACAATGCTGATCTCAGTGTTACCTCAGCACCGACCCCCTTCCTTGCCTTGATAGGCTGTTGTTGCTTTAAGCCTCTGTTGCATTTCACAGGCAGACATCCCTGCTACAACATTTATCTTCAGCTCCCCACCTGCTAAACACCATTCCAGCCCCTGCTGCTGGGGAAAAAAATCTCCTTCATACTAGAAAAATGCCCAGTCCCAGTCACCTGCTTTCTTGTCAGCATTTTCTTTGCACTTTGTGAGCTATCGTTTGCATGCTCTTAATGACAATGCTAATAAAAACTTGTAATTATTCATAGGTGATATTTGTACTGTAGGGGTTTTTTAATATCTCGATTAACTATTTAGGAATAGCTAACAACGTTATGAAATTTTAATCTCAAGTGGATTTTTAATCTTTAGTTGGATTTGGAGACGACTGTCGTCTTCTCCAGCGTGCCACTCCAAGCAAGGCACAGGAAAAAGCACCTAATTCTCTAAAAAAAATCAATTTTAATTTTAATTGTGGGAGTCATTGCAAAGCTACGTTCATCCTGCAAGGGCAACACAGGGGGCTGGGCAATTAGTAGCTATTTATTCACTGAAATAGTGGCAAGGTTTATCCTGAAAGCCTTTCACATCCCTCTGCACTAGCCAAGCTCAGCAATGAAGTAGCCACACAGCAACTGAGAGGATCACTACCCATCACACCAGAGGAGCCCACTGGATGTGCTTTGGAAGCTGTTTAATACAATTAATTTCCCTCCTGCCCAAAAGCAGAGGTGCTAGATTCATTTTTTTCCTTTTCAAACCAGAGAAGGCACAGAGGCAAGTGGGAATTTAGGATTCCCAAAGCAACATCCTGGGAAAACATCTGCAAGGCTGTCACTGGGGAAGCCAGATCCAGCTCCCATGTAAACCAGATCCATTAAAAGAGAACAAAACTAAACCCAAACAAAACAAAACATGAAAGCAGATGATTCATCTTGGAAACATTGCATTATTATTCAGAGAATATATTTTATAGTAAAAAAAAAAAAATGACCATGCCATTCCCAAATTTAAACCTATTTCTAATTCTGGTAAAATACAGTTCTCAAGGAAAAAATTGAAGAGGCACATGGAATGCTCAGAAAGTACTCATTTTCTTAAATTACCTTTACAATAAAATAATAAATGTACAAATGGCCCTTTAACAGATACGGCTATAGAAAGTTTAATATCAAATAATCCCCAGAAGTGATACTTACAATGAAAAATTTCAAAATGAGAAAAGAATTCCCTGCAGGAGAGACAACACATGCCAATGCTTTTCCCCCTCAGGGGTAAAACAGCCTGTTTTAAATAGTCTTGAGTATTTTCCACCAGGGAAATCTCTACGTTGGAAATATTAAACTCTTTATGTATAGTGAGAAAATCGACAAGAAATCAAAACTACAGTAAGTAAAGGGATGTTTCATTCTAAGCTCCCTAGTACCATGAGCAGGGACAGATGAAAAAACACAAGCTGCATTTATTTTTCAATAAAATTCTCACTTATCCACCATTAAAAGACTAAATGGCTAAATAAATAAACGGATAAATAATCCATAATAATAAATAATGGATAAATTATTGGGGAATATAAATAAATTTACTGGAGAAATAAATGGATAATAAATAAATAAATGGCTAAATAAGTATAAAAAAAAGAAAAACCTACACTGAAAGCATCAGCATGAACAACTCCACTACATTTTGGCTATCAGAGTACTTTAATAGAATTTACTTTGTTGAAAAGGATTCAGGACCCAACAGTCTGCAAGGATAGAAAGATGAAGTTTTCTCTTTGCTTACAACACGTGCTCTCTCTACATGAGCAATAAAGACATAAATATCTGATGTCATCATCTCTAGAAGCCACAAATTGAATTGTCACCACTTATGGACTCACAAGATAACAATGACACCTACCCCTCACCCCCAGCCTGGGCTGAGACTGAGGATTTCTTGACCCAGGTTCAGGACCTCACACTTGGCCTTGGTGAGCCTCATGATGCTGCCATGGTCCCACCTCTCAATCCTCTGGTCCCTCAGAATGGCAGGGATGCCAATTATGCCAACACCAGGCATGGGGATCCCTCTGTATGAGGCAACTCAGCTCCTGAGGAGCAACCTGCTCTAGGGGGAGGTGTCCCTGCCCATGGCAGGGGGTTGGAACTAGATGATCCTTAAGGTCCCTTCCAACCCAACCCATTCTATGACTCTACAGACTAGTGTGTGCCAAGCCCTGTGTCACTGTCCCCTGTGCTCACCCCTCCCCACAGCAGAGCACTCTCACCCCTTTCTGCAGGTCCCAAAACCCCTTGGCATCAACTGCTGTATCCAAAAGTTCTTAAGAGCAACACAAATTAGGCATATTCCATGAAAGGAAACATCTGAGAGGGGTCAGTCCCACGCTGAGCCCCCCCCAGGAGCTCTTCAGCACGACTCCTGTGGGGTGAAAATTGCCTGACGTGCACTTTAAGCCAACAACAGCTCTTGTAATAACAAAATAACTTTGTGGATGCAAAATAAATGCATCACAGATATGTTTTTCAGTCTCTTACTTCACGTTTCGCTGAAAAGACTAGTCTGAGGAACACAGAGGAAAAAAGAGCCACACTGAAGTACTATAATTATGTTTTCATCTGAGAAGGTAACTTGTTTTGGAAGGTATTTTGTTTGGAAAAACTGGCTTTCAGTAAAAAGTCCTTCTTTGAAGGTTTCCAAACTTCTTTCAGCTAGCAGGTGGCAGGAGAAGAGCCAAAGCTACAGCCAGCTTCCCCTGCTTGGGTCAAATACTCACCCAAACCTCCTCTGACACCTTTCCAGGCTGTAGCACTGCTACAGGTTCTCACCTCCTGCTTCTAAATGAGCTCTGAACAAGCAAACTCCTGATTACTGCTCCTTTTGAAGGCCAGTCCTACGTGCCCAAACATCAGGGGAAAAAAAAAACCCACAAGCCCCCTATCTCTGAACACAGGGAAACTTCTCTGTCAAGAACAACAAAAGGGATCTTCATCTGGATCCAGAGCTCAGGACCACGACTGTGCAACCCAAATTGACTTTGTAAAAGGCTTATTGATTAGGAACTTGATGATATGCACAGGGAGGACAGCCACAAAGCATTCCCCTCGTTGCACCAGCTCCTGTAGAAGGCAGGCAAAAAATTAATGAGACATCTTAACACCACCATTTATCATTTTTCTAAGGCTCTTTTTTTTTTTCCCAAGAGGTGCATTTTAACCCCAAATGCTTCCCTTTTAAAAGCTCTGCACAGTCTCAGTGTTAAACTGTATGCCCTTCAATTGAAACCACAGAGGCTGAGATTTCTGAAGGTCAGCCCATTTATTTTTGGCTTTCTAAATGCAACTGCCTTTCCCCACGTTATTTCTCCCCCTGCTAGTCCAAAAATTATTTCACTGAAAATCTGGAGAACGTCCCTCAATAAATCTCTTTGAGGTCTCTCAGTTTATGCTTCTATTAATGCTAATAATAAAGTTATGAATGTAAGTAATAAAATAGAGAAAAAAACCAAGTATTTTCATTGATATGACCAGTATTGAAACAGTAAAAAAATAAAAAAAAGAAAGAAAACCCAACAAAAATATGTTTTTAAAGAATTCTGCACACATGCAGCACTGAATATAGATAGACTGAATATAGAAAGGCTTCCTTGTATTGTGATTATCACTGGTGGGCACTCAAAGCCTTGCACACCCCTGGTGTGAAACCAGGACACAAGGGGAAGGAGGAGGAGGAAGGAGACACAGGATAAACACAGAATGTGTCCTGGCATCAGCCCCTCTTTGAGGAATGGTTTCCACAGAGCCCCACGCTGAGGAGCAATCTGGGAGCAAGGCTTCAAAGCTGCAAACTCTCAGCAGAGCCGACAGAAGTGTCCTGACATTTCTACATCATCCAAAAAGACACAGGAACTTGGACTGCTACCACTTGGTTTAAGATTTACCCGCTGTCCTCAAACTCATTTAATGAAGTTTGGCAGCTCTGCTGTTGCAGCTCCAGCTGCTCACCTGGGTTACTGAAGCAGCAAGGGAGCTGATGGTCCCACCAGCCAGCAGCCCTGTCCCCCAGCACGTGGCCAGAGGGGTCTGAATCCCACTACAGCACACACCAGTGCTTTTGGGGCTGCACATTGGTGAGCACCTTCCCATGGGACTCTTTGAGCCCTCTCCTTCCCATTGGCTCCTCTTAACTTCAGCCTCCACTCTGATTTGGTGAAGAACACTGTTCTGACCCCCCTCCTTGACAAGTCAGCCCAATCTGTCATTTAAAGATGCTGAAAGATCTTGTTTGCCCCTTTCCATCTCTTGTAAACTGGGATTTTCTTCTATAGAATGAAACCTGACTGGAGAAAGCCCATCTCCAAAGTTCAGGTGCACACTAGGAATCTCTGCTGTTCCATCTAAGGACCAAAGTGATGATGTGTGGCTTACCTGGGGCTTGGAGTGAAGAAGCTAAATGAAGAGACATGTTCATAAACCTGTCCAACCATTTGGTCTGCTCTTTTTCAATAATCCTCAACTGTTGCAGTGTTTGGGGAATTCCTCACCCAAAAGCACCTCGCTGAGGCTTCCACCTCTCCCTGTCCCCAGCATCAAAGAGGAATGACAGAGAGGTGAACCAAGAACCCCCCAAAAATGGGTGCACACGAGCAGATGGTGCAATCATCTCAGTGTGGACTTAACATGGGAATAACACAGTTCCTGACACCCGTGAGCCTGAACTCACTGCCTTCCTTGCCCCAGGGAAAGCCTTTCATCTTGTTTAGTTTAGATTTCCCAGCACAGAATTATGCCTGACTTTCTTCACATTACTGTTGGGAAGCTAATTTCAGTATAATTATTATTATGATCCTCTGAAGCACTCTCAAAATATATATATATATAATACATCTGTTCTAGCACTCAGTGAGAGATAAATCACGAAGAAAAAAACGCTGAACTTTCTCTCTGGAGCAAACGGAGTCAGAAAAGAGCTAAAATAAAAGCAAAGCTGGAGGATAACCCAGCTGAGAGGCAGGCACGTGCACAGGCAGTGCAGGAGCGTGTCCTCTCCTGGCAGCAGCCTCAGCAGAGGACCACAGAGGTTTGTTTTTCACAGCCTCGCCCACGCTGCTGCATCAGCACCAGCTACACAGGCAAAAAAAGTTGCTCAGTACTGACCCACAGCAAGACTTGGAGCATCCCAGCAGGGCAGGAGATGCTCAGGGAAACCCAGCAGGCTGCAGCCTTTGAGGGGGCTGGAAGGAGGCACGAGAAAAATAAGAGTTGAGGGATCCTGCACCACAAAACTTTACCCAAGTCCTAACACCTCTATAAACCACAGCGCTGGTTAATGCAAGCCCAGAATCCCACCAGGGCTGGAAGGGACCTCTGGAGATCACCTCATCCAACACCCACAGCAGGGTGCCCAGGGTCACATCCAGGTGGGTTTGGGATCTCTCCAGAGCAGGAGACTCCACAGCCTCTCTGGGCAGCTGCTCCAGGCTCTGACACCCTCACACCAAAGAATTTTCTCCTCCTGTTCAGGTGGCACCTCCTGGGTTCTAGTTTGTGCCCATTGCCCCTTGTCCTGTCCCTGGGCACCACTGACCAGAGTCTGACCCCTTCCCCTTGCCTTAGGTATGGATCAGATCCCCTCTGAGTCTTCTCTCCTCCAGGCTCAAAGCCCCGGGGACTCTCAGCCTGTCCTCAGCACAGAGATGCTCCAGTTCCAATCAGAATCACTATTTTAATTACCAAACACACCCAATGTTGAAAGCCATGTAAATAAACAACGATCAGGGGGATGCAGACCAGCTAAAGAATTTAAGTTTTGCAAATACAGGGAGAAGATGATCTGAGACAACTGGCATCCTACCTTGAGACTGAGTGCTCTGAAGTAATTTTGGGAATTGTGATAGCCTACAGGTATTATGGATATTGTCTCTGCAGCAGGCAAATCACGCTGCAGTAAGATATCACCCTGACAAATCACAGGAAAAAAATGCCAAGGGAAGATGAATTATCTTTTAAATGAACCTTCTCCTCATACAAGACAGGTGACTCTGCCAGATGAACACACTGCTAAAAGCAACAGCCATTTCTAAGACAAATTATTCTACTTTTGGTGCTTCTCATTTGACAGTTGGGACATAAAATATTTAGCAACTGGTTTACTGAGGGGCCCAGCAAGCCCGAAAGAAAGATCAGAAACAGATGCAATCAAAATTTAATTGATAGAAACATGCAGTTGAGATACCCTTGAATTAAAAAGCAACTTGCAAGTTGCAAGCAGAGGTCTCTTTTGGGGAAGGTTTTGCATTTTTAAATTCATTTCTACCTCTGGTTTGTCACAAAACCATCACAGCACACCAGGGCTGTTCTGGTCTGAGGGTCTGGGGACAGAGGAGCCAGTGGCTGTGGGGAGGAGGTTTCTGAGCAAGCCTCTGATGTTGTGCTGTGCCTCTCAGCTTTTGGTGCTGCAGAAGGTTACAGAGTCCTTGCAGAGAGGAATTAGTGCAAGGCTCTCATCAGTGTTAAAAATAAAGGCAGGGCTCTTTTTTAAATTTGCATGTTATCAAAAGGAAAACCCCATTACAGGCAGTGTTTCCATTCCCTCCTCCCCAAGGAGTAGAAAAAGTGATTAAAAAGAGAAAGATAGCACTGCTGATAAGAGTCTGCTCCTTTATTATGACTTTTCTAACTTAAGTTCAATTTTCTGTGATATTTCATAGCATAGTAGAAAAATTAGTTGTATTTATACAAATCCCCCTACCTATATGGTAAATAAGAAGACAATTCCCAGACAGGTTACATTTTAAGTCAGACTTTCTGTACCAATACTGACAGATAAGAGAAGCTGAAAGGATTGATCCCTAGTAGAAGCAAACAGGGGATTTCACAGGAGTGAAATTCCTCCTCTGCCTGCAGGACTATCCTCACCTCTTCCCTTGGAACTGTCCACTGGAAAGTTTTCTCTTTGTCTAAAATATGATTAGATTGCCTCTTGCACAGGGAATTTTACCTTGGCTGTAACCTCTTCAGGGTGTGGATTTTGTAAACCGTGTGCAAGGATTGCCAGGAGCAGAGGAAAAACTTCATTGTGTTTCCTTCAGACAACAAAACCCAACAGATGTAAATATTTTCTCACCAGGAAGCTGTCTACAAATATTTAGACAAGCAGCTGTATCTTTCTTTCATTGGGATACACAATCCAGGAACACAGAGCTAGGGAGAACTTTGTATTTAATTAAAGGAAGCACGAGGAAAACCTTCTCTGCTGTGAGGGTGGGAGAGCCTGGAGCAGCTGCTCAGAGAGGCTGTGGAGTCTCCTGCTCTGGAGAGATCCCAAACCCTCCTGGGTGTGACCCTGGGGAACCTGCCATGGGTGACCCTGCTTGGACAGGATGATCTCCAGAGGTCCCTTCCAACCCCCACCACGCTGGGATTCTGTGGAACAGAGAAAGACTCATCTGCAGAACTCGAAAATGATAATATGTGGGTTCCACCTCTGGCACAATTCTTCCCTGTAACCTTATTAAATTTGAATTTTACTTCTTATTAAACTCACAGTAACTCAGAATACTTTGGGGGATTCTTTCAGACAACCTATTGCTAAATAATGTACGGTATCAAGATGAGCTTCAAAGCTCAATGATACTCCATGGAAGGAATATGAAATCAATCTATAATATGCCACCTAAGCAAAAAGAGCTGAACGATTCTATTGTGGAAAACTAAATTAATTAACACTCTTTTTTATTGCTCTTTGGAACAATGACCAAAATGTACAACATAATACACTCCAGCAGGATGCTGCTGATAAATAGTCCTCTATCCTTT
>NW_008615429.1:52025-65228 GCF_000691845.1 Merops nubicus
GGACAAAAGGAGACTGTCAGCTGGGTTAAGGACAAACTCAGTTTTCTTTTTTCTGATTTAGCACTATCACAACATTCAACAGCACAGAAGCAAACACGAAACTCCTGGCAGGAGCACAACAGAGCCCAGCTTGTGTGGGACCACCAAGCCTGAGCTGGGCAACCCTCTCAGACCTCCCTGGTTTTTAGGTATGTGAAGGGACACAAAAGGAGACTGTCAGCTGGGTTAAGGACAAACTCAGTTTTCTTTTTTCTGATTTAGCACTATCACAACATTCAACAGCACAGAAGCAAACACGAAACTCCTGGCAGGAGCACAACAGAGCCCAGCTTGTGTGGGACCACCAAGCCTGAGCTGGGCAACCCTCTCAGACCTCCCTGGTTTTTAGGTATGTGAAGGGACATCTCTGCCTTGCCCCAAGGTCAAAGGAGCCAAACTTTGTTCCAGAAGCAAAAAGAAGAAGGCAGCAGATGTGATGGAGACACCAGCACTTACTCAGCGATGGGCACAGAGGGCAATGGAAGGAGATTTCTGCTTTCAACCCTTCCTGACCATTCACAGAAACTGAACAGTAAAGGGGAGTGATGCTGACTCGTGAACAAAAAGATGAATTCAAGCAGCATTAAATTGAAATACATGGCTTTAAAAAGTATTGAGAGCACACGAAAAGCGTGAGGACTTAAAGAACTAATTGGCTGGAATAACTAGGAGTTGAAAGGCCTATTTTAAGAAAGCTGAAGGACAGAAGTGAAAGCAAGCAGCTGGCCAGCACCTGCACGCACACTTCTGGTCATTAAACCAGGTTCTGAAGACAGGAGTTTCTTCTGCACACACACAGATTTTGATTTTTAACTTAAGTTTATCCTATTTATTTCCGCTCAGTAGCGTAACTGGGAAGTTAAGAAACAAACCAAAACATTTTCAATGCAGGACATCTCGTTTCCTTTTTCTATGGGGGTTGGAACTAGGTGATCTTTAAGGTCCCTTCCAACCCAAACCATCCTGTGATTCTATGAATATTTGCTCTTAAAGCTCTGCTGGCTCCAGATGAAGCTAACTGAAATTTCTCTGTGCTTGTAGGCCCACCAAAACCCACCTAAACCATTTTAGGTGAATATCTTCTGTATTGAATACTCACTATGACTCAAGTGCAAACCATGTTTTGATAATTTTCCTTATGATACCCAACACAATATATTCAAGTAATAAAAAAAGGCATTTTTAAGTGCTGGTGTTCCACCACTGAAATAAATTTTGATTTATAATTGAATTTCCAATGTCGGCTTGGCAGAAATCATAAGGGAAAAAAAGTAAATCCCCTCACAAATAAGAAGTCGTTTATCATTTTCTAGCACAATACCACTTAAACATTAAGCACAGGATTAGATGTATATTCAGCTATGTAATTGCTTCCACATACCTACACAGCCTGTGCATGGGGTTAACAAAAGCAACTTAAGTCGAGAGATCTTTTTTAATTACACATCCGCACCTAGATGAGCATTAATCTCTCTTTGAAAAAGCAATTAAAATGAAATCCAAAACAAGATGAAAATCAGTGACTTAAAACGTTCCAAAGTGAAAAAAAAAATAAAATCAACTTCTCTGGCTGGGGTGGCAGCAGGGGAATGAGTGCAGGGGAGGTCCTGCCCCCAAGCAGTGGTGGGGATGGCAGTGGGTCGCTCCATGGAGCTCAGAGCCACCTCCTCCCCGTGCCCTACACACAGAAACACCTCGTGGTGAACACTTCTTCCTCCTTTCTTCCTCCCCAGCTGCCAGCTGACTAAACAGAACCACTTTTACATTTTCTGATGTCCAGCACTGTGTCTGGACTCCTGCAGGACTCCCCACTCCAGTCCTTGAGGTGCAGGACTTGTCTGCCAAGGGGAGCTACGTTCAAACCAGCCCAACGAAGGGAAAGCTGCAGATCTGATATGTCAAACCACATAAATGCTAAGAAAGAATAAATAAAAAGCAGTGCACAGGCTACAGCGAGCAACAGGGCAAGAGGAAACAGCCTCATGCTCTGCTAGAGGGGGTTTAGGTTGGATTTTAGAAAAATATCTTCCCCCAAAGGGTTGCCCAGGGCTGTGCCAGGCTGCCCAGGGCAGTGGTGGAGTCCCCACCCCTGGAGGGGTTCCCAAGCTGTGGAGATGTGGTGTGAGGGACACGGGGCAGTGGGGACCTGGCAGTGCTGGACCTGATCTGAAAGGTCTCTTCCACCCAAAGCAATCCTATGGTTCTGTGAAAAGCAATATGGAATGAAGTGAATTTAGCAATGCTGCCTCCCCCACCATCTTTAGTTACTACTCAGCCATTTGATTAAAATTTTCATGATAATCTACATATTTATGCACATAACACTTCTTCATATGGCTGTAATACAGAAAAGAACCTGAGGGCAGAGAAAAATGTGTGGTTTCTTATAGAGCAGCCTGCAAATGGTCCAGCTCAATGCAGGCAGCAGCACTGCAGCGACCTGCACCCGCGGAGCACCCGCTCGCTCCTGCTCGGGTCAGAGAAGCTGGTAACTTGGCCAAAAATGGGCTGAAACTTGCTCTTTTGAGACTTGTGCTTGAGTCCAGTTCTATTTTTCCTCTTCTATGTACTCATGAGGTGTTTCTGCAAACTGTGGGCCTGCTTTTCTTCCCTTCCTTGCTGCTTTGCTTGCTCCCCAGTCCCAGTGGATCCAGCTCTGGATTAACAGCTCTGCCTACCTCCTATAAATCCTGTCAATATTTTTGCCATTGAGCTCAGGAAAGAGAATCTGGAAGTCACAACTGATGCACTTGGACCAAGGCTAAGACAACTCAGATGTTCAAACAGTGGGGGAAAAAAAAACCAACAAAAATATCTGGGGATAAAAGCCATGAGCTTCTAAATGTTGAAGATGAAAGTCTGAGGACTCTCCTTAGGAAAGACTGCAAAATGGAGACCAGTGAAAGAGCAAGAGATTCTCAGTAGAAGATCGTCACTCCCAAGATGGAAAGCTATTTTTGATTTTCTTTTTTATTTAAATTTAAAAAGCACATTAAAAGTTAGAAGATGCATTCAACTCATGCACATGTATACAGCTGGCCGATACTCAAATCCATTCAAAGACAAGAAGTAGTCTTAGATTAGATTAAACTAGAGATTAAATTAGAGAAAAAAAATCCACATTTCTTTTTCTCTACACTGAAGGCTAAAAAGTCACTCCAGACTGCCACAGAAATCTCAAGGGATGCACAGAAAGAGTTAGGCACTATTCCTACCTTTCCAGCCTCTGCATGCTCACATCTGTGCAAGACATTGCAGGGCCTCCACTCGTTCAAAAAACTGCCAGTTTATTTTTTCTTCAGATCTTTAACTATTTCTTAAGAAGGAAACTACAAACAAGAGCAGCAAAATCATCCCAGTCAAGGGTGGACACATAAAACCAGGTTTATCACTTGAAACCTTTCCATCTCAAACCACAGACATACCTGCTCCACTTCTCCCAAACCCTGAATCATTTTGGGAAGCTTGAATCATGCTACCATTTGGAGATAATAATATTTTTGGAGCAGATGAACTTGTTTCTTTGCAAGAAACAACCCTGAAAACCCAGGCAGCCACTACAGCTGTGGGAGTGGGAGGATGGCTGCACGGGGGCAGTGCTGAGGGATTTTCACTCCTGTATTTGAAACCCAGGGTTCATCCAAATTAACCATGAATCTTTCTAGAAAAAAAATAGGGTAATTTTGCTCTTTTCCTGAGAAGAGTGATTGGATTTTATGTACCTCTAAAGCCACTGTTCAGTTGGGCATATCAACATAAGCAATTTAATTGTGGCACAGGTATGAGCACGTTTACCACCCCCACTGTCTGTTCCAATAGTTAAAAATAAAAGAAATACCATTTTATTAAAAGAGCACAGGACACAAATATAGCACTATATGTTTCTATGATACAATACTACTCAGATATACTAAAAATATGAAAAACGGGAGAAGAGAAAATACCCTAAATGCCTCAAATATCCCAATTAATCCCAGGGTCTGCCTTTAGGCCTGAAAACACAAGTGGAATGTTTTCTTCCTACTTGAATGCAGTAATATCATAATTTTGAAAGTATTTTTTCCTGCCATGATGCCCGTGCACTTCATACCATAAGAACTACTTCCTTTTGGGGCAGAACATTTTAAATCACAGCAGAAAAATAAACCAACCCTGAGTGAAGGCAGAGCCTACAACACTCAACCAGCTCTTGACATTTGGCAAAAATCAGTCTTGAAAACAATAAATACCTTCTGTTGGAATGGCTGAAAAAATACTTGTTATCTGTTGAGGAGGTAGATTTAAGGATTTTTTTAAAAAAAATGAATAAATGGAGTATTTAGAGTATTTACCTTAGAAAAACTACTTAAAGTAAGACAAAATGTCTTCCAGGGCTGAGGAATTAGACCTGATTAAGTCCCTTCCTCTAAGTAACCATGAGGTATATGGACAATTTCTGCACAAAAAGAGTACAAACATTACCCAAAGTCATTAACTGGTAGGCAGGAATTAATATGTTTACAATTCAAGCCATGTGATAAATATGCATAAATAAAAGGAAAATCCTCATTGCATTCCTGAGAATTATGATGATTTTTTTTTTTGGTGGTTGTTCCTTATTAAATGGAAAAATTAACATGTACAATTATTCTGCTTTTTCTAGTTACTGGTGTTTTTTTTTCTAATCCTGGAATTTTGAAAATTCTAGGCAGGAATTTTCACCTTGTAATTTTTGCTACCAAAATTTTGTCACCAAAAATTAAAAAAGTTTTCACAAAAACAAAACAAAACAAAAACAACCCACAAAAAAAGGAAGATATTTTCAAGTTCAACTCTGTCTAATGAACCCATTATGAAAAACATCACTTCATAAATTCTCTGCTCAATGAGCTCCTATGAAATACAGCCAAAAATGAGGGGCAGTTCTTCCATGACCTTCTCCAAGCACATGGAACCAACTCATCCTTTTTTCCCTTTGAAGAACCGTTGTCCCTTCTGTTGGCCAACAAAAAAGCCTGTGACATGATGTGCCAGCTTACAGGAGGCCACCACCACCACCCTCAGGCCCCAGAAGCTTTCCCACAGGATAGCAAGTCCCTTATTTAGATAATCAATTGCTGCAGAGCTTATCTGTCATCTGGTAATTGATGTGAACTAACAAAATTGTACATCAAAACAAACCTCATTAGCTCATCATCCCAGCTCATCATCCTGAGTAAAAATAAAGCTCCAGTGATGCTTACCAGCATCCTTCAAGGAAAGCTTTGATTTATATCATTTCACAGAGAAGTAAAACTAAATTCAATAAATAAATACAGCCACTGGAGCTCAAGGGGGAGAGAATAGATTGGAGAAGGCAGAGGGAAGAGCAACCAAAAGACAGCCTGGAGAAGAGAAGGATATGGGGAAACCTTCTTCCAACCTGAGCTATTCTGTGATTGTGTGATGAGGGGATGGAGAGTTGTGTTCTGAGAAGAAACCACAAAGTCTCAGACTCTTCCAAGAAGGCAGAAGGGGGATTTATCTGACTGAGGTTTACATGTTTCACAGAGGTGGTAAATTAAATGAGTGCACAGCTGTTATTCACAAATTTCCCAGTATTAGAAGCAGGAGGCAGCTGCTGAAGCTAATAGGAGATGAATTTCAGGCAAATATGAGAGGGTACTTTTAATTTAAGCATCTGTTTTTAAAATGCAGTGAGTGATGGAAGTTGTGGCTATGACAAAGGGGCCAGCAGCAGGAGTGGGTCCAGCACACGTTTGGAGACAAGAAGCAATCAGCCCAGCTCCCCAGACAACAAAGTCCAAGGATTCAGCAGACAGGGAGGCAAGGAGGGAGAGAAGGGAAGGACGTGGAGATGCTCAAAGCAAAGAGTGACAGAACGGCCAGGTCTGGAAGGGACCTCTGGAGATCATCTCATCCAACCCTCCTGCTAAAGGACGTCACCCAGAGGAGGTTCCCCAGGGTCACAGCCAGGAGGGTTTGGGATCTCTCCAGAGCAGGAGACTCCACAGCCTCTCTGGGCAGCTGCTCCAGGGTTCCATCACCCTCAGAGCAAAGAAGTTTCTTGTTACATCTAGGTGGAACCTTCTGGGTTCCAGTTTGTGCCCATTGCCCCTTGTCCTGTTACTGGGCACCACTGACCAGAGTCTGGCCCCAGCCTCTTGCCTCCTGCCCTTTAGTTATTGATCAGCATTGATCAGATCCCTCTCAGTCTTCTCCAGGCTGGACAGCCCCAGGGCTCTCAGCCTTTCCTGGGCACAGAGATGCTCCAGCCCCTCAGCACCTTTGTAGCCCTACACTGGACTTTCTCCAGGTGTTCCCTGGAATGGAAGAAGCACCACAATGTTATTAAAAAATCCAAATTTACTTCTGGATTTTCAGAAATTGCAGAGTTATAACACACAGGTCTTCCCTGAGCAGTTCCTCAATCACAACACCACCTGTTCCCAAAGCCAATCTTCCATGCCCATGGAACTTGCAAACCTGCTGCTGGTCTCCATCCTCTAGAGCAGCCTTTGCCAGCACCCATTAGCCACCTCTGCCATGGCAGCAACTCCAGTTACTGGGTTTTACCACGATCCTGACTGACACCCCTCTGATTTCCAGTGCCTGCTAACTGTGCTCCTCAGCTCCTAGGAGCTCAAATCATAAACTCATTCAATGGCATTATCAGGCTTCCCATTATTATTATCAGACTGCTGCATAACACAACTTATTTAAATAATTAGTGCTTTCAGGGTTTTCAGACTTTAAAAAATAACTTATATTCCTTTCCTAAGGTAAAACTTAGTCATATACATTTTAATACATAAGAGAATTAAGTCTTTGCACAGCCAAACAGAAATTTTGTGTATCCTTCCTTGCAAATGATGAAGGTCCCAGGTAATTTTATTTAAAAACAAAAATAAAATTTAGCCAAGGCACTAGCACTACTCAAACCTTAACACATAATTTTTCTGTACAAATATTTGAGAGTACAAATATTTGAGAGTACTACTAGCAGTGATATGGGTATGAGTATTTTGCTCAAGCCAAAGTTCCTTCAAGTCTTCTAGTGTGATGTGTTACTATTGGAAACTGTGCTAACAAAAATGAAGTTTTGAAAGTTTCCAACCATTTCTGGGTTAAAAAAAGCCAATGTTTTGTCTTTTTAGGAAATGTTGGCCTCTGGAAGTATGTTACTATGTTAGTTTACAAACCACATTATAATATATTTAACCTACTGTATTTTAAAATATACAGTAGATAAAAAAAAACTATTTAACTAAATCCCCCCAAAGACCTTGCTGCTTAAGGATTAATTCTGCAGTAGGAAATTGTGGGAGAAATGCCACGTTGACCACGACCACACAGAAATTTTGCCTTCCAAGAGCAAGGCTGTGAAATTCTCTGTTTAAAATCTGGGGTGACCACCCTGTTCCTACCACTAGACCTTTACAAGCAGCAGCTCCTAATTGTGACTACCTGGCTAAAGGTTTGGGGTGCCCATGGTGTTGCAGCCTGCCTCTTTAGGTCCCTTTTCATTTGCTGGTATGTTCAGTTTACTTCTGTTCTCCCTCTTCACTTTTCTCTCTCTTACGTGGCTCTGTCTGATTTTTATTTTTCACTTCTTCTGTACATTTTATTGAGTATTATGCATTAACACTGGACTGCTGCCTGGGTTTCTAACTTTGAAGAAATGTGTAAAAACACATAAACTCCTGTATTTTTATGCTATATTCAAATTTTAAATAGCTCAGTATTTCCACCAAGAAAGTCCTACTGAGGGTTGGGGAGTTTACATCACAACACTTAATGGTTCTTCAGTTTGACAGAAAAGTTCCTTCAAATCCTCCTTCTCATGAAATTGATGTTGTATAAATAATATATTACTTCACCAAAGAGCAAATATGAAGCAGATGAGAGGATCCCCATTATTTGTTACATTTGCCTTTCTTCTCTCTGTAACTTGAATTCTAAGATGGAATTCATGCTCATTCCTGACTTCATTAGGTGCTTAAATCTGAAACCGTTTGTTTCAAGGCCATCAAAAGTCCCATCAGATTTTTTTTTTTCCATTTTTAAGCAGGGCAGGATTTCTCCCCTTGCCATAAAGCAGTTGGAGAGACAGCCCTGGGATTTGAAAAGGTAATAAAAAAAACCAAGACAAAACAAAATGTTAACAAAGTGGGCATAATATTCCTTTAAAAAAAATTCACCCACACTTAAGAGTTTCTCAAGATGTCTAAATAAGAATGTAGCTCCACATTGGCTCTTCCTGCACAAATCAAACATGGTGATTTATTATTCAGATGGGCACAAAGGATTTCTGAAATGCAAAAAGAAGGGCTATAAAAGCACAAATCATCAGTAATGACGACAAGCTAAACTGCCTTTCAAATATGAACAAAATGCAGCCATTTAGGGTATCATACATCATGGTCTCCCAGACCCTCATTTATTTCCTCACTGTACAGGCTGCATGTTAATTTAAGCAGGGCAGGATTCTGCATCTGTTGAGAACATCATTACTAGGCAAGTGATTCCACAGCTCTCACACACCACAAGAAACCAGTTCATGATCCCCATTCTTAGAAGAACAAACAAGTATTTCCAATCAGCTGTTTAGTTCCCATCCCAAAAATATTTGTGTAATGAAAAGGAACTTTTCTGAACTATAAATACAGGGAAAATATATTCTTAAAAGATCTCCTATCTTAATAAAATTAGAACTTCTTTCTTGGTATGAAGGAGAAAGTAACATCTACAGCAGTCTGGATTCCTAAGGAGACAGCACTCAACTGGAACTCAAAAGCTCAGCTTTTGCTAGTAGACCTGCTGTGATATTTTTCTTCCAGTGATCTGTAGAAAGGGAAATTAGGAGAGAGATCTAAATCCTGCTCATACTTACACCAACGAAGAGCAGAAATAACTATCACAGCTAATGAGGTGACTCAGCATTCTCCTTCTTGGAGCTGAAACCCCATAAATAGTAGTTCACTTCATCAACTCCTTCATATTTCAGCTGCACGCAGGTATTACGGGTGTTATATAAATAATCTTAATTCCACTTGATCTCCAAAATGCTCTTCCAAGTTAACAGATGTGCAATCACTCAAGCTCTACAGACAAGGAACAGACATAAGCCTAGTCTCAAATGAACTGTCTGAGCTCCCGGAAAAAAAAAACCTATCATGGAGCAAATCACTGAATGAAATCTCCCAAATTTCTGCCTGAAGTGACTCTGAGAGACCTTATTTCAGCAAGGAGCACCTCGAAAGACTTCACTGTGTGAGGACCTGTTTGAGATTCAAGCCAAGTCTGCATTCTCCTCAGCCGCAGGACAGGAGCGTATTTAACTTCCCTCCGTTTTTCTTCCACTGGCAGGTTCAAGTAAATAAATAAATAACAGATTTAGCATAAAAAGCCAGGCAGCATAAAAATAACGATCTGTTTCATGGGGATGAGGAGTCAGCAGCGTGAAAATGTTTGCTTTGAGTAAATATTTAACCATAACGTTGGTCGTAAATGACTACGGAGAGACAAGGCCCAACATCCCCCACACCTCTGTGTTTCAAACAGAGTAAAATTCACTCTTTTTTCACCTAAAAAGGCATCAGTAAGTTTCTGCCACAAATTAGGCTAGTCCTAATAATTATGTATATCTCGAGTAACTTAGTTCATGCATTTTGTGTCAGCATTTTAATTACTCCTCCTAATAAGAGTTACTTAATCTATAGTCAGTATTAGACCCCGGCTTTTCCCTGACATCACTCCTGAACCTGCACCTCAGTGTACAGCCCATGTTTCAAACTAGGCTAAGTTGAAACAGCAGCTTTCACACTGATTTTGAAAATAACTTTGGTGTGGTTATCATCTTCTCCACGCTGGGGTTCGCTGAGGCACCTGGCAGAGAACTCCAGCTCTGGCTGCCACACGCATTTCCCTGAGCTGGATTTGAGCTTGTTTCCTCAAAGGCTTGACAAGAACAACATAGGCTGCCCCAGAAAATGCCATTTGAACATCACGCTGTAGGATCTGCACGTTCCAGAGGAGCACAATCATACAAAACTCCTGCTCAACACACATCTCCCCCAGGCATGGTGCTCTCTGTGAGCAGGCCTCGAGACAAAACCCCTGCAGCTGTGAGGAGTGTGAGGAGGACAAGCCCCAGTGCTGGCAGCCAGGAGGGCACAGGCTGATGCCCCCACACCAGCACAGCAGCAGCATCCTGGGCATCCAGCTGTGCCCTGTCTCCTCATGCTCTACCAGATGCTGAGTATTATATCTATGTTTGAACAGACCCTTGTCAGGGGTGCCCAGCGACAGGACAAGGGGCAGTGGACACAAACTGGAACCCAGGAGGTTCCATCTGAACATCACAAAAAATTTCTTTGTGTGAGGGTGGTAGAGCCTGGAGCAGCTGCCCAGAGAGGCTGTGGAGGCTCCTCTGGAGAGATCCCCAACATGGATGTGACCCTGGGCACCCTGCTGTGGGTGAGCTGCTGGAGCAGGGGGGTTGGACAAGGTGATCTCCAGAGCGCCCTTCCAACCTCCCCCATCCTGTGGTAAGAACAAAGCAAAACCTGAAGCTGTTAATACCAGGCTGTGCAAGAAGATAAAGGTTTATAAATACTCATAGATGCCTCCTCAAATTCAGTATGGAATCAATAGTGTGGAAGGACTGACCTCTTACTGTACTTCTCTACAGAGAATACCACTAAAAATTATATCTTGCTGCTCTCAAGTACAACCTGCTGATTTCATCACTCACTCCAGAAGTCCAAAGCAGGACTCACAACCTCATGGGTGACAGCAACAAACCCCACAGCCCTGAGAAGTGTTCACTCCTCCTTGACAAACACTTAAAAGAAAAAGTCAATCTAGGAAGGCAGGACACTCCACCAGAGAGAAATGAATTTTCCAACACCAAAAAAAAATCCCCAAATAATGAATTGTCTCTTTGCATATTTGGAGGTTGAAGTCAGGCCCCTCTCTCCCTTCTCAAGCACCGTTTTGAGGCTCCATTTCATTATGCAATGGTCGCACTCAGCATTTTTTAAAGGCTGAAAACTTGGCAAATTAGATGATGAAGTGTTTCCACTTTCCCAGTGTATTTATGTCTATACGCTTTTACAGTAACATGAAGCATAATTATCAGGAAACACGTTATTTTTCACCAACCATGACTTAAAACACCCCTGTCTACACCAATAGTATCAGCAGCTACACACATATAGGCCAAGGAGGAATCACAACTGGAAATTCCTCTCTAATTCTTTAAAAGTCTACAGAAAAATGCTGTATAATTGCCTGGCTTTATAAATGGGGCATATGCATAATGCTGTGCAAGAATAATCAGCCCTGGGACAACAGCCTCTAAATATAATTATGGGGAAGATAATAATGTTGTTTTAAGTGCTGCTTCTGTCAGAGGGGTTTTCCTTTCAAGTCACTAAGGTTATCTAGCTACAGTATTTTCTTCTTGCAGTGGTGGTCTGGATGTAGTCTGCATAGCTTGTAAAAAAGTAACAGCATCTACTACCACTGATCTCTTTGCTTCTGTTGAGGCAGAGTACTTAGAACGTTGGTACTGTACCATAGAATTCTACTCATGTCTTATAGGCTGCAAAACCCCAAATTTATTTTGGTAGAGAGAAAACCACAAAGGCCCTGGAATACAGCAGGTCAGCACTGCTGAAAAGGAGTGAAGGAGAAAAAACCCTTGGTATTTGTTGCTGTATCAACAAGCAAGTTGGTATTTAAGTTGTTCTCAGTTATGTCTTTGGAAAAAAACCAAAACAACAAATAACCTCTGGTAATAAAGACAGAGAGATCATAAACTGTGATCAGAAATGTGCCATCAGCTCACTTGTGGTGGCAGAGCTGCAGGAAGCAGGCAGCCCCTACCCCAGCGAGGAGAGACGATGCAGAAAGCATGCCCTTGGGCACCCGTTTTTAGGGAGCAGCGAGTGGAGTACCTGGACAGGTAGCAGACAGGGAGAGCAACTTAGGTGCCCTCTGCCGACCGGCTGATTTGTTGAACACTCCTCTGATCCAGTCCTGCACGGCTGAGCTGCAGCTTTCACCTCCGCGGTGCCGCGCCGCCGGTTACGCGGCAGCCGGGTCCGTGAGGATTTCTGTAACCACTGGTGGGCTCTGAAGACAGCAAAGCTGGCACACAACAAGCCCTCCGGCCGCCGCTGCAGCAGCACTGGTGCAATGGTCTGCTCCAGTTAATTAACTCTAAGAAGACATCCAGGACT
Organism: Merops nubicus; assembly: GCF_000691845.1. Taxonomy (NCBI): domain Eukaryota; kingdom Metazoa; phylum Chordata; class Aves; order Coraciiformes; family Meropidae; genus Merops; species Merops nubicus. The sequence goes on from NW_008615429.1 coordinate 64,292, forward strand.
TGAGCCAGTATTTCTGCTGCATCGCGCTGGGTTAGATGTGCTAACTTGTTCAGGGCTTACGCTGGGATGTCTCTCGCTGCTGCAGCGTGGGGCACGTCCCACCCGGGCAGCAGAAAGGGCTTTTGCAGCTGCTCTGATCTGCTCCTTCAAACCAAGGGTCCCTTCTTTCAGTACACCACAAACATCAACAATCCTCATCAACACTACCAGTGGCGAAGGCAGCGCTACTACAGAGCAACTCCGTGGTCTGCACCCGGTAGCAACTGGGCTGAGTTTCATGCTGGGGTGGAAAAAAGCACATATTAAGCAGCAACACTACTGAATTCCTCACAAGGAAAGGGGACTGAGCGACCGGTTCTCAACCCAGGAGAATTCTCTCTCACGACACCTTCTGCCACACATGTCTGATTAAATACATGTGACCCATTTAACGTCTGAGTTTTTTAAAATGAAAAACGTCTCTGAAAAGTCCTCCCTAAAATGATAAAGTGGTTTGACAGAAAAGGAGGAAAGGTGGGATTTAAGTTTTAAAGATGTTATCTCGTTTGCTGATCGTTATTGATTTGTCAAACCGCTTCACTTCCAACTTGCGTCCATTTCATTCGAGGTTTAAAAGCAAATGGGAGCATCTATTCGTTCTGTCGCTGAAATGCCTCTCGAATAAAGCCCAGCTATGTAGCTTTAAAGGAGCACTTTGGTGAGATCCCCACTGTGCCAGCACCCCCCGCTCTGCGTCTGCTGGGCGCAGCACGGCGAGTGGGAGCGCGGGGTGCCCGGCCATGACCAGCCCGGCCATGACCAGCACGGTTCTCGCTGCCGTTCGGTACATCTAACACCGCTCAACTCACACGGAGGGGCAAAACGGGAGTAGCTGCGGATTCTCAGCACGGCAGGAACGCGGTAAAATCCCCCTTTCCCCCCTCCTTTCGCAAACCTG
>NW_008615430.1:0-431 GCF_000691845.1 Merops nubicus
GTGAGAGCTGAGGCAAATCTGGAGACCCAAGGAGCAGCTATAGGGCGTAGAGGCACAGAATCCAAATCTTATTAAATTTTCTACTTAGGATAACCTGTGACAGGAAATGTATGATAATTATCAGTTTCTAGGCCAACCTACATATATTTGACATGTGTTTGCCAAAGTTTGTTTTGGGCATTTTTTTTAAATAAAACTTGCCATTCCTTGAATAGTGAAATCTGATTTAGCATGGGTCTTGTGTTAGAGAGAGAACTTGTCAGTGAAGGTGCTGTCAGTGCAAATCGTTCTGCAGATCTAAAGCCAGCTGAATTTGAAGGAGTTCTGATTGCTATAAGACACTTTGCTTACTTTGCATATATATTTTTTTCAAAAAGCTATAGATGAAGCTATAGTTTTGGTTGAGCTAAATCTGAAAGGGCTCTTTTCAA
>NW_008615430.1:452-24536 GCF_000691845.1 Merops nubicus
ATATATATATGCAATACTACTAGCTGGAGAAAAAGGCACAAGTATTATTCCTGTATTTTTACTAAAAATTGGTGCTAGCCCTGTCACATTGGATGTTGCCATTTGAGTTCTCAGAAATATGGCACTGTTTGTACAATGGCTATGATTGTAGCTAGGGGAAAAAAAAAAAACCACCAAAACAAAAACTTCTCTGTTCAGAAGAGTTTTTTTTTGTTTGTTTGGTTTGTTTTTAAAACTCCATCAAGCACCTCTCAGCTTTTATTTTTAGTTCAGGGTAGCAGAGAGAGGGTTCTGACAACTTCAAAAATCTCACTGAAGGTCTCTATACACACTGACCCAATCTGAACACTATGCTGCTTTCTCAGTGTTTTCTGGAAGAGGATGCCTGCCGCATCTGAGTATTTCATTAGACCTCAAACTATTGTGTCCTAGTAGGTATACAAAATTCAAGAAGAGAGAGGGCTTCTTTAATTTGGTAGAAACTGAGATAAACACATTTCTGCAATGCTTATTTAGAAACATACATGATATCAATTCCAGAACAGGAAACTTACTGTAAGACAAGTTCCAAGTGAGCCTGAGTCCAAGAACCTCTGTCCCCGTTTCCCTTTGGTGTTGGGTCTGTAGCTCTTGACACTGACCCTCTCTGTTCTCACTGCAAGTGGGCAATATTGCAGTCACAGAAATATGACCATGCAGACCTCTTGTAGGTACGGTTCAGGATTAAGCAGATGCTCTCCCCACCTTCCTGTCTTCCCACGCCTATGTGTGGATCTATGGCATAGATCCTGCTTAATAACATTAAAACTAACAATAAAGAAGGGATCTGAATGAAGTAGTTGGTTCAATTTGTCTCCTGGTTACACAAATACTTGTGTTTGTGTGGAGGGCAGAGGTTAATCAGAGGAATGAGTGAATGACTAGGGATGGGAATGCATGGTGCTTAGGATGGCATGGCCATATAAAGATGCTAGTCAAATTGTGTCCGAGCTTTGTAGAAGGAAAATACTTGTTAATCCATCAGTGTGAGCTCTGACCTGCTATGAAGCCTACTGTTTTGGGTAGCTACCGTTGTGTAAAGGGGTGGTTTTGCCAAATCAAAAGATTTGACTGGACTTTAAAGCAGTAAGCATTCCAGGCTTTAGATAAATGAACCTGTGCCTGTCTTTTGATTTAAGCTTTGCATGCTGACAACCTTTACTGTCCTATATAGAACCACCTTTTAGGCACACTATACTGAAGAAGCTGTTAGCTCTATTCCAAGAAACATAATCATGGGAGTACACATTTTCTAGTAAACTCTACTGTGTTCAGTACAGCAATCCACAGTGTATGCCTCTGAATTCCAAAGGCTGGTATTTCTGTCATTGGCTTTTTTTTCCTTCACTTGGAAACTGTGTAGAAGAAACAGGTTACTGGAGGCCTACATCCAATGAGTAAATGAAGAGTTGTGCTCTTAAGTCTACAGAACTGTGTTCAGGAACATGCAGTGATCAAGATTCTCTTTAAGAAACAGGCTAAGTAATATTGCTAGCTCTGATATTAGAGCTTTCTCCAAATATATTCTGGTATGCCAGTAGGTTCAAACTGTCATGCTTAAACCAGCATGGGATACTTTTACCAACATTTGCTGTATTGAACCACTGTGAACTTCAATTTTTCAGCCCACTGTCAAAGTTCTAAGTTAGAGGGAATTGCCTTGATTTATCTAAGCTTGACCTATGAAATCATATATGACTCACTGTTTCCCTTGTAAAGTGCTCAGACTATGATGTGTGATACTAATAATATGAGAGATCCTATTTCTAAGTATGAATTTATTTACTGTGCTCACTGATGCTGGTTTGTGTCACATATTTAAGTTTGAACAGCAGCATTTTCTTGGAAGAGAGAAATAATAACTAAAATTGGATCTGTGAAATGGTTTTAACTGAGTTTCAGTCTGGTCCCTCAGATGTAAAGGTGCACATTATATTAATACCCAGTGCTGGGATGTTTTAACTGACTGGATTAGCAAATAATTGCCAGGGTGCATATCTGCATCACACATTACAACTTCTGCATGTAAATGTGTAATAAATGCATACAAATCTGTTATTAGATGGATTGGAAAGATTGCTTTGAATAGAAAGAGAGTGACTGAAATAAAAATCCAGAAGTTTTTAGAATACTGTTACTTCTTGACTTTTCAGAAGTTTCACAGTAAAATATAACTTGACTGTGACACTTTCTGTCACATTTGAAAACACATTTCTAAAAAAAACTCGCTGTAGTCTGATATTTTGATTAACCTCTCGGTAAGTTCTTGTTCATAACATGGATATAAAAGATAAGAGATCAAAATGGAGTTCCTCTCTGGGTTCAGTATGAGTTTTCCCAGAGGAAAGAATAGTAGAAATTGCTGATTTTGTGTCCTGTGATTGTTGTTATTGCACTGACATCGACACACTCCCAGGTGGTGTTCTTTTCTTCTGTGCAATTTGTTCCATCATTTTTATTATGGTCTGTTCCTCTTTTAAAAATACTTTACTTTTTCTGCCCAGTACTTCAAATGATCTTACTAGCTCTCTCACAACAAAGAATTTGATGGCCAGTTTTCTAAAATTTAAGATAGATTTTTTTTTTGATGTCTGACTTACATATTGTATGAAATAAATGCAGCACAGTATTAACATAACTTTTTAAGAGAAGAAATCAATCAGTATTTTCCAGAAGAAATTTAGCTTTTTGCAGTACAAGAGCTTGGGGTTCTTTGTTCATATTTTGTTCTTTCTTTATTTAACAGTACTTACAGGTCCACAGGGTCTATTTAAATTTTATACTGTGATCAGCATATATACTAGGAAAGCTAACCCAGGAACATTAAAGGCTTAATTTTCAGAGACACAATAGATGCCTAACTGTCTTTGGACAGCAATATCTTATTTAAATTATTTTTGCTACATAAACATGATAGTTAATGAAGACAAGCAGAAAGTAACCTGTCCAGTGTCATTAGAAAAGATCTTGGAATCCATGTTTATCCCTGTCAGTCTCTAGCTGTTCTGGCTTTTGCTTGCTTACTGGAGGCCATGCTGGGTTTGTGTCTGGCAGGGTTTTGGTAGTGGAGGAGGGGCTACAGGGGTGGCTGCTTAGGAAGTTTCCAGAAGCTCCCCTGGCTCAAAGTTGGACCCACTTCTGGCCAACGCTGAGCCAATCGGGACCTCTGGTGTAACATATTTAAGAGGAGAAAAACCTGCTGGATAAGTTGGGTTTTTTGGAGGGAAGCAGATGAGAGGAATGAGAGCTCTGCAGACACGGAGGTCAATAGGGGGGAGTGGGGGGAGGTGGAGCAGAGGGGGGGGTTGGAGCAGGGGTTCCCCTGCAGCTCCTGGTGAAACAGCAGGCTGGCCTCCTGCAGCCCATGGCGATTGCCAGTGGGGCAGACCCCCACCTGTGGCCCACTGGAGGATCCCACACTGGAGCAGGTGACTCTCCCTGACAAAGTCTGGCACTCCAACAGCAGTTTGTACTGGAGCAGTCCGTTCCTGGGAGGACTGCAGCCCACAGAAGGGACCCACACTGAGGCAGGGCATGAAGAGCTGTAGCCTCATGGGGCAGACTGATGTTGGAGAAGTTCATGGACGGCTCTATCCCATGAGGTGGATGCCATGTTGCAACAGGAGAAGAGTGTGAAGAGTCCTCCCCCTGAGGAGGAAGAAGTGGCAGAAACAGCATGTGAGGCATTGGCTGCAATTCTGGAATTCCTTGTTCTCCTGTGCAACTGGACAGAAGAGGTACAGAAATGGGGAGCAGAGCTGAGCCTGGGAAGAAGGGTTGGGTGTGGGGAAGGTGTTTTTTAAGATTCACTTATATTTCTCATTATCCTTCTCTGATTTCATTGTTAAATTTGTGGTGGTGTGGCTGTTAAAATGGAATTGATGTTGTTTCCCCAGGTTGAGTCTGGTTTTTTTGATGGTGAGCAAGGCTTCACTGTCCTTGTTATCATGCCTTTTAACATATGGGATAACCCACACTGCTATGAGTATGGAGAACTACAGTAAAATAAACCAGCACGGACTGCAACCATACCTTCAATTCATTAACCAGCTGTTAATCACTAAACCCCTTTAGATTCCATGTATATCTGCAGAAGCATTAAAACCTTCTGACAACTCAAAATTGTATAGCTTGTCTAGTAAGAGGTGTGGCAGCCTTTTACTGACGGCGATGGTGACCAAGGCTTCACTGTCCTTGTTATCATGCCTTGTCTACTCCCGCCGGGGGAGGGGCAAGCAAGCAGCCTCCTGGTGCTTTGTTGCTAGCTGGGCCCAAGCCATGACAAGGACAAACAACCAAAATGCCTTGCTTGGGATAATAATTCAGCTGTCTTTCCCCAAGATCTTTCCTATGTTTGTGTAATACTAATGTGTATTAACATATGGGCTAACCCACACCACTATGAGTATGGAGAACTACAGTAAAATAAACCAGCACGGACTGCAACCATACCTTCAATTCATTAACCAGCTGTTAATCACTAAACCCCTTTAGATTCCATGTATATCTGCAGAAGCATAAAACCTTCTGACAACTCAAAGTTGTATAGCTTGCCTAGTCAGAGGTGTGGCAGCATTTAGCTCCAGCTCCGTACCTTGCCTGGTGTTGGAACAGTTCCCTTTGTGCCGCAGATGTTTCGGGTAGTTTAGGTAACAGCTGCTGCAGTTGTCTGTTGTAATCTGGAAGATTAAGATAACCAGGCTACAAACTCTGTCAGTACACAAAGCCACTGACCCATTTCTATGCCCATGCTATCTGTTCCCCACTATGACCTCCCACTGAGCCCTTCAAATAGAAATAAAACCTTCTTTACATTCAGATAGGGTAACTTGATGTAGGATGAGCACAATTATCACCGCTAGCCATTCATATCAATGTCTGTTTTTTTCCCTGCTGATCCCTGATGGCAACTTGTTGCTTTGAATTTCAAATTTGTGATACTATGAGTTTTAAATGCAATGCTAGGTTACATTGGACTCGGTATCAAATATCAAGGCCCTGCAGTGGAGCCTACAGAAATCCATGGGAAAACAGACTGGGCCGCAATATGACACGCGCATTCTTTACCTCATTACACATCAGTGTTGTTGCTGCATATAAGTTGTGCCCCAAGATGCATACCACATTTTTTTGTCTTCTGATTTTTTTTCATGAAACCTGTTCAGAATGTTTTACTCCCTTCCAATGACCACTGGCACATGACCCTGCAGGTTCCTGCAGTAAGAAGTGGGGAAAAGATGAATCCTCTGAGGAAAAAGATAAGCAGTTTTTACAGCAGAAGGAATTAAGAGACTAGCTCTTATTGTTTCTCATAGGCTTTACTAATGAGATTGTGAAGATTGTTTTTGTATGTATGAGGGGCCTGGTCATTGTGTAAGTGTATGCGTGCCTGGAGCACTGCTAGTAGCCATGTTAGCAGGATGCTGATCCTGAATTAATCACCTCAGCTTGGTTAGAAACAGTTAACATTTGTCTGAGATAGAAACATATAAATATCACAGTGTTTTATATTGCATCTCTAACAACACCCACATCAGATACCTTAAAGTTAGAATGAGTAATTCCAAGCAATTATAAGGTATAAGCTAATACTCAATATTTAGAAGACCAAAGAAACCATTGTAGTGAGTACTGGATAATGCCAGTGGTTTTCTTACAGCCTACTAAGTAAATGTAGTTACAGCTCTGAAATATTTCCAGACTGTCTGTTAGTTCTCGAAGTAGTATCAGTTTGAGAAGCAAATCTTCAAAATATCACAGAGGTAAGGGGAAACAACTGGAAGTGTGAGGATTGGAGGTTTCTCCATACATAGATGTTTTATGCTAACTTGATCTAATGGAGCAAACAGTTTTCCAAGGGACACAGTGTCTGTATAACAGCCTGCCTGTGAAGTCATAGCTCATTTAGAAAAGCTTGCTTCAAGAACCTGGAGTTGAGGAAGGTTTGTAGCTGAAATAAATACTTATGTCCAAGTAAGATGAGTGAGGTCAATCTCCCGGATAAGCACCAAACCCTTTAAGTCCCAATTCTGTGCAAAATAAGGGGAAAAAAAAAAAACAATCAAAAGTCAGTGAAGGTGGGAAGGTGGTTATCAATAAGAAACAGATAGAGCAAAAAGGGTAAGGAGAAAAAACTTCATTTAGTACCAGTGTCGTTGTTGACTATGGGTTAGACAGAGATACACGTGCAAGTATCTCCCTGTAGGCAACAGGTTGCTATTAGAGGCAACAGAGTTTGCAAATCCTTTGGTAAACATCCAGTGTAGTGAAAGGATGAGGAAAAATGTGTAGTACCTTCACTGGACACTGAAATTAGTGTTGAAATAATAACAGATTTTTTTTTTTCTAGATAAAACAAACAGATCAGGGAAATACATGGTTTTTATTGTGTGGGAATTCCAGTTATGGAATTTTATAAAAAAAAAAAAAAAAAATTTATACTATCCAGGGTTCTTTAACCTTTTAAATCACACTTTTTCTCTTAATCTTGATGCAATTCTAGTGAAAAATGTTCTTGAGAAGAAAATTAAATCCTCTTTTTAAGGGTTCAAAATGCATTGTTTCTGCTTTTTGCAAATAAAATATGTTCAAATAAGACCATGAAATTAAGCACAAAAAGGAATTTAAAATCCTTTCCTGTCCCCAGAAAAAAAAAAGCTGTTGAATGAAGCCAATTTTTTTGAATAACGTTGTTCCAAATAAATTACCATTTTAGTGGTTTTGTTATTTTATAAAGATGCACCAATATCACTAATCCCATTCTTGCCTACTGTCTCCTAGATTTTATATGCAACTTCACAATACATTACAACCCCTTTAGTGTAATAAAAGCCATTTGTCTTCCTTCATAATTTTTCTTCATGAATTATCCTGCATTCTGTGGGTGTTAAATTACTATATTATATAAATTGTTTGTGAAACATTAAAACTTTAAATAGCTTGGTATCCTATTGGCTTCCAGCAAAACCAGAGACACTGCAAAGGAGAGAGAGAGAATCTTGAGGGCATGACTTTTAGACCATGTTAATCTTCAAATATCTAAATATTTGTTGCTTTAAAAAAAAGTTTGCAAAGTGCCTAAGATCAATGTGACTGCAGAAAATCAGAACAAAAATTGTGATATGCCTTCACTTTCCAAATGTTTCTAGAAAACATGTAATTTTAACGCTTCTTTTTAAAAATACATGAATCCCTTGCAAATGCCTGTTATCTCTTCAGTAAGCCAGCTCCTCTCTGTGTACACTTTTCCACAGTAATTCTCACCACACATGAAATTCACACTTTTCTGTGTTTTGTTTTTTTTTCACAAACCCCCAAAGTACAGTATGTACTGTACTCATCTGTGGTGTTATGTATTAAAATGTTTACACAAGGAAGAATAAGCTGAGACACATGTGGGCAACAGCTTTGTTATTGTAGATAGACTAAGCTTGAAAAATAAGCTCTAATCACTATGGCAATGAACTTAAACTTGCCATGTGCCATTATAAGGTTTTAAAAATAGTCAGTTTCTCTCTCTCTCATAACATATGAACAAGTGAGTGGAATATACAGCCCAGCTCTGCAGACTACATCAAACTTAATGCACAGATCCCATGGTGCTGGAAAATAAAGAAAAACTGAGACAGGGACAAGAGAGGAGGGGGAAAAAAAAAAGGAAGAAATGAGAAAGGATACTAGTGTAATGCTTTATCAGTCTTTCTTGACAATAGTTTTATTTTAAGCCTCAAGTTAATTTTGTTTATCAGATACTTAACTAATTTGACTTAGAAGTTTGGTGTGCAGAAATGGGTGATACAAGGGTTATTAATCACTCTTAGCTTCAGGCATGCCGACAGAATGTTACAATTCAGTCACTGAACACTGGCACTGCTCATGGGACTAATTGCACACTTTCAATTATTTAATGCAGTATTTAGTTGTATGCAAGCAACTGACAAGATGTGGGGAAAAAAAATGCATGTTGTCTGTAAAGTTGAGCCATACTATTAATCAATTGTTAACAGAACAAAGGCTTCAGTCATCAGTAAAATAAAGGTGACTGTGATTTTATATATCCTTGTACATACATACAATGTTACAGAAGATGTGTTTTTGTTTTTTTAGACAATGATGGCTTCATAACTCAGTAATGCAATATGGTGTACATAGACAATACTTTTAAATACCCACAGATTGATTACATTACCATCATAAAAATGTCTGAATAACACTTTTCAAACTGTAATTATTTATTCCTTCCACTTACTCTTTTTGGAAATGTAATAAACTGCAGACCCAGGGCTAGTTTACTATATCTTGTTTAATTTTGACCATACCTGTTGCTATCATTTAGATTTGTTTTAGTAACTGTGGAAAAAGTTGCAGTACAAGATTCCTAAAAATGCAGCTTCCCAAGCTGCTGTTCTTTCCTCTGGTATCTTTTGAAGGGTTACAATACTAGAGGAGAACACCTGGGGTATGCATTCAAGTCCATTGCAAAAGCAGAGTTGTTCTTTTGTCCACGTGCAAACCTTTTCTGATGATGTAGGAATGGATTCCTGTCTGTGATACATTGAATGACTTAGTCAGAAGTGCTAGCAGTAATCACAAGGAGCTAAGCCAGAAACAATTTCTTTTGTATTACCAGTAATTTAATTTCTGTTAATTGAAAAGAAACATTAGGTTAAGCACTATAAGCACTGTAGTTCATGCCAACAAGTGAAACAAGTCCTTAGTTTTACAATACTGCAAATTCTCCTGTTTTTTAAAGCAGGAGAGAGTACCAGGCTACGTTGGACATGGGTGGGGAATGAAACATAAGACTGGATAAAATATAAACTTTTCAGTCCATTCCTGAAATTCTGATGCTTGCAAAGGGCCAGTTATCTTTGTTCCAAATGCAGCTCCTACAGCATTTTGTAACATCAACCTCTCTAGTAAAATACATCTTAACAAGTACTAATCATAGTGCTAGTGAGCTGATGGGAGCCGTTGAGATGCGCTCCTACAACATTTTGTAACATCAACCTCTCTAGTTAGTAAAATACATCTTAACAAGTACTAATCATAGTGCTAGTGAGCTGATGGGAGCCGTTGAGATGCTGTAATAATGCTATAACCAGCACTCATGAAAAAGAGGTATAAATATGTAACCTAATTTAATTCAGGAAAGTACATATATTTATAGTATTACTTTATGCTTAGACTTAGATGATTGATTATACAATCAGGACTGTCATTTACTAAAATAAAGAAACGTGACCAGTCTTTCTTCTTTGTTTCTCTGGCTACTGTGTGTGCAGTGCATTAGTCTGTATGTCCAATGTATTCTTTTTCTTCCTCTTACCTCCCTTATTTGTGGACCCACAGATGATCTTTTCCTTTTCTTTCCCCATCAAACTGCAGTTTTCATTATGCTGACAGATGCCATTAGGCAACAAGGAAGATGATGGCTGAGTCTGGTGAAAATAATTGTTTATGAGTCCATCAGGCCCATTTAGGGGAATAACTGTGTTTTATTTGTTTATCAGTGCAGGCTTTAGATGGAAAATATTCAGAGTCTTTATTTTTTTTTTTTAATGTGGTGTTTTGTTTTGTATTTTAACTGAAGAGAAATGATTGATCCCATTATGAACACAAGGAACTTTCCTGAAATTAACCACCCAAAATCAATATTTTGCATTGGTTTTGACAGAATGACACACTGATTTTTAAAGTCTAAGTGAAGTAGCCACTGTTTTATTTCAAGTTTTCAATTTCCATTTGTTATTGTGTACCATAATCATCTAGATCATTTCCTCACAGATCTTTTACTACCTAAACATACACACACCCCCACAGATATCTTTGAAATGAAACCAACAAGAGGTTCATAGCAGGCAGAGTAATATGGAATCACTTTGTGATGCTATTTTTGGAGCGATAGCTCACGACTCATACGTGAGAAGTGACGAATTGATAGTTATCAACGTTTAAAGAGAATTTAAGATTTTCATCTAGCGATGCATACCTTTTTTGTTTTCCCTAATTAGTTTTAATTTAACATAAATTCCAGTTGGTTAGACTACTCAAATAGTAAATTCAAATTCTTAAATTTTCAGATTCATGAATGTATTAATGTTTGGGTAGGAAAGGATAGGAAAGCATGCTCCCAATCATTAAATATTAAAAACCAAAACAAAACCCATCACTTCTACAGGGATTCTGTCTTACTTTATGTTATAACTTTTTTGAAGACTTGAATAACTCATAGAAAAGAGAAGCTGAATTTATGGAGATAATGTCTCACCTGTCTCCATCATAAACAGATTGCTTTCATCTTAGCTGCCCTCTCCTTGATTGCATTTCATATTTGAAATTATTATTATCCTAAAGTATTTTCTGGTTGATGTATAGATTTCTGAACTCAGTCTGACAGGTATGCACCAGAGATGCTTAATTGGCTTTTATACTGGAAGATACTGCTTGAAAAACATGTGCTTTCTAAGCCCAGACTGATTCATACATAAGGAAACACCTTGACAAGATTATTTTTCAGAGAGCAGCACAAGGTATGTAAACAGTACAAGATCCAAAGACTATAGAAATGAAGTCCCTGAGCACCTAAAAATCTCCTGTTAAATGCTTAAGGGAAAATATTAGGATTAAGACTAAGTGCTAGATATTTCAGGAAAAAGGGTAAGGATTTTATGTGCTCAGAGATTGTTTTGCCTGATCACCCCAGCTGGGACTGTGACCAATGGAGAAGAGCCCATCAGACAACCACCTAAGGCAGTCATAACAGCGACTACGTGGGAAGCATCTTTCATGTGTTTGTGTTCTATGAATGAAAATGAGTTCAGGTACAGACTAAATTATTTTTCAAGCACTTAGTTTATTTAACTGCTTTCGCTCTCCCTCCTACCATTGAAAACTAGCCACTTTCCAGTCAGAGTAAATGCTACAATAAATCTCAATACCCTCCACTTCCTTTGCTGTTGAGGGTAACTGGTTGTAGCAGCACAGCAAGATGAGAAGATGCAGAGCTTGCAGCCTTTTCTGTCATGTTTGCAAGCTAGCTTCAGAGGGGGTGGAGGTGCAACATACATCAGCTCAAAAGTGGAGTTAACCACAAGTTAACTACTTCTCAGACATTTATTTTTTTTTTCTTATTTCTACATAGGGAGCCAAAAGCAAAAAAGTCCAAAGGAGAGGGGGTGCAGAGCAATACAGATTAGCCTGGGCAAGCCAGCGTGTCTCCAGACAGGAGCAGGCAGCCTTGACACAGGTACACAAGTTTTTTGTAGTCTCTTGCAAAGAGTCTGTAGTTCAGATCTCAATCTTGCATAATATCAAAATCAATTCTCAGTGGTGATTGCCAGGGACACTCCAGGTTACCTTTTACTCCAGTGTGACCTAAATATCTCATTAAACAGTATGTGTTTCTGGAATTATATGAAACTCCTGATAACTTAAAGGAAAAGAAGTAGGTTTTGTTCTCGAAGCCTGTTCCCTTCCCATCAATAAACATCTTTCCACATTTGATTTCTCATTAGAGTTTCTAGCATCCTAGTGGAAATAAATGTCCTAAGATTGTTTTTTCATGTTAAGTTAATATGCCGGGTTTCCAGACTGGAGGATGTTTTCTCAGCAGGGAGATGATAATTCTGAAAACAATGGATGTTTCTTAATGACATCTAAATCTTCCTAAGATATCCAGGGCTTCTAGCCAAACCACCCACAGCATGACTTCTCCTCCATTTCATGAGTGATTTTTTTGGTAACTATGCATTAACAATGATTCTCATTTTACTTATTAGCTGTGTAATTAGATATATCCAAGAGCTAGCATAGTTAATGAGTTGAAATAAGCCTTTCTAGATACCTGTGCAATACCCAGCACCAAGACATGCCAGTTCTAACAAATTCTCAAGGTTATGGTATTTTCACAGAACACAGTGTAACATTTGACACATATCTGTCTTTGTAGACTTTCAGTAAAATTAAGAGCTGCACAGTTTTGACAATTTTTGTGGGGAAAAAAAAAGCTACATTAACTTCCTCATTCAATTAATTTTTTTCTCAAAATAGCTTATTTTGGTATCAAAATCACTTAACACACAATGGATATAAAGAAGTTTTATTTATCGTTATAAATTTTCCTTGATTTAATTCCCCCTGCCCTCCATCTATCTTTAATGAGAACTGCCAAGACACAAGCAAGGACACAGGGCTAACCCTACACTGGCCCACTTAGGGCAGCTTTTTGGGGGGAGATGTCTGGATTTAAGCTACTTGGTTCAAACCAAATTTGACCTGCACCAGTAGTTCTGACTGGGGTGCTGAAAATTCCAGCCTGGGATAACTGGCTGCATTGCACCAGCCTGCCCTGCCTGAGATGCCTTTCACTCCATACCAGTTTGTATAAATGCAAATGAATGAAGTCTGCAAGTAGAGTTTCCCTCTGTAAGTGCTACTAATGATCTCAGTCTTGCCTCATGCATTTAATTTTAGGATGCTTCAATACTATTAACTGAAATGAGGTAGGTTACATTAGCCAAACCAATTTCAGTAGTTTTCAGGAAAAAAATACGCTAAAATTAAATTGTCAGAAATTAAATTCTTTGTTGAACTGTAACTCTTGAAGTCTTCCTCTTGATATGCTTTTATGAATGCAAGACTCTGGCTATGTTTTTTAAAATAACACTTATTTAGAGCTTTAGATTTAAACAAGGGGTTTTTTTTGAATATTTTCTTTTATGATTTATTGTCATTTATTCATGTTATTGTTTAATTGTTTCTTTAATGTGATATTTAAGAGATGCTACTTACTTATTTAGGGCTTTAGATTTAAACAAGTTTTTTTTTTAATATTTTCTTTTATGATTTATTGTCACTTATTCATGTTATTGTTTAATGTGTTTATTTAATGTGATATTTAAGAGATGCTACTGACTGTAACCTCAATAAATTCCCCGAATCCAGCTGGTTCCATCACTGCCAAGCTGTTATTTTTTTTAACATCTGAGTTTGACTGCTGCAGTTGATGGAATTTACAAACAGAAGCAGGAATCTTTCAAGTCCTAAATGATGACAATCCACTATCGTTAAACTTTTTTTTTCCCTTTTTTTTTTTTTGTGTAAAATAAGTACTATTACAATTTGTTTCCTGAGGTCAGGAAGGATCAGGGAATATGTTTGGAGAGTCTTCTTTGCCGGAATATTGGTAAAACTAATGCTAGTAAGAATTCTTATTTTGTTGAGTGCTTACTGCATTAAATATGTCACCACTTTCATCTACTTTCACCTTCTTCAGTAATTCTAATAGATTAAAATCATACAGTTTTCCTTAAGAAAAAAAAAAATTAAAAATAATTTTTAATTTTTCTAAAATTCACTTGAATGCTCTTATTCTACAAACTTTTACCTTCTCCTTCCCTCTTCACTCCTTTTCTAAAGAAAGCTCAGGTTCTAATTCTTTATAAAAACATAGCATTTGCAAATGTCTTATTTCAGACTATATTTTGTGCTACGACTTCCCTAAAAGTGGACTCGTTGTTTCTTAAAAAGGTTCTACAATTAATATTTAGGTAATATCTCAATTTAAATGCTTAGTTTAATAAGAAAAAAATTGCTGAAAGTGAAGTGAATTGATTTTCAGGGGCCAAGGCTGAACAAAGAAATCCTATTTCATGTAAAAATTATGTCCCTGTGTACCTTGCTTGACAATAGAGAGCTCCCAGAGAGGAATTGAAGCAGACAATTAATTTAATTTAGTTTTAGGTAATTTTAATTATGCTAAATTGATATAAAATGCAAATATATTTGAGAGTATTTCTCATTCTTCCGTGGCTTCTAAACTCTGTGCTTCTCTGATGAAAACAGCACACAGATAAAATATAAAAGCTATTTTTTTTTGCCCCTGTGAGCAGCTGTTGCTTTTAACATAGAGTTTAGCCTCACAGATGTTTCTGTGTCTCTAGTTCATCAGTTTTGCAAAATGCCTTTAATGTAAGGTGGTGTGCACTTCCCACCAGTGAAGGAATTTTTAATATTATATGCAGTACACACCTGTATAAACCCAGTAACTTGCCTGATGTACTGGTGACTTATTTTAATTGGGCTGTTTTAAGTATCTGCTGTCCCTACATGTTATTGGTGTTCTGCTGTGTGGCTGCAGCAAACAAGAACTTTCCAAGACTGTGTAATCTCTTATGCCTTGCCCTGCAGTAATGCATTCAAAGGTGAAGTGCTGGGGTTAAACCCCCAGCCCTGGATGAGGGTTGGCATATGGATGATGTCCACAACCACACAAGAAAGCCCCTCCTGACTGGTTTTCACCCAGGGTCTGGCCAGCCTTGGGTGGGAGCTCATGGAGAGATCACCGCAAGGTGCTCCCACCTTCCACATTAATTTGGTGGCAAGAAGCCACCTCTTGGAGAGCTGAGTCTGCTTGTAGTGGGGTTGGGAGGTTTGACTATATAGTATGTGCTGTGTGAGGGTTCTGAAAGGGCTCTCTGACTGCTTGTAGTAAGTGGAGTTCCCAGCATGAAAGGGCCAGAGCATGAGGCTCTCTCTGGGGAACTGCCGTGTAATTAGGACTCGTTAGTGTCTGATTCCATCTCCCATGATGGCTCCTTGCCTGGCTTGCTCCCTTCTGCATGTCCACTGTGGTGGGTGAGTGCATGGACTTGTTCCTCCCTCTGGTTGTCTGGCACTTTGGGTCTCTGGTGTGTGATGTGGGAGTGGAGGGAGGAGCTTGGCTGCTGGTCTGCCTGACAGTGATAATATTGTTCTATATTGGGCAAGTGGCCAGCTGAAGAATAGAGAATCTACCTTCCAGAGTTGGTTTAAGAAAATTTGTCCAATGTCACACCATAATAGACTAGCTGAGTGCATATAGTCAAAGTAGCAGATTTTGGCACAGTAATAGTAATTTCCATACAGAGAACTTTCTGAGCTGCTCTTGTTTGGTTTCGTGCCATTTATTAACTAGACTAGTGTTTCTGAGGGTTTCAAAGATGATTGAAAAGCATGACTGAAAGATGGCTGAAAATTGTTGATAGGTCTTGGGTAATGATGCCTCTAGAAGAACTGATAATATGTCCATGGGACTGTGGCCATATAAATCACAAGAGTCAAGCAATTTAATGTTTTTTCTCTAAACAAGGCAGAAGTTTGTGTATAGGGATCTCTCGCAGGTTTTAAGACTTTACATCTGAGCAGTATTGCATCTTGTCAAAGAGATCTGCTGCAAATTCTAATGCTTCAGATCTTGGATGATATGTCATGCTAGTCCTTACAGTATCTGCAGTGTGGTAGTCATCTGTCTTCTGGTTTCCCCAAACGTAGGAATTAAAATGCCTTAACTTTTTATTCAAAGATAGTCAACAGTCTCCAAATCCTGCGTAATTATGAGATATCACTTTAAATGAGATGTCATCTGAATAATAAAGAGTATTCTGTACAGTTTTGCAGGTTAAGTCTGTCTGGGAAGGGGAACACTTCTCTCCATTAATCCCTTAAAATATGTTTCAAGTTTGACTGCTATGTCTGTCTTTCAGAAAGATCTCTGTGGGATGCTGCTGATCATCCATGGATAATGAGATACTGTTCACTGCCTTTCCTAAGTTACTACTGACTGATCTGTTCTCACCCTGTGTTACACCTTACGTGGACAGCATAGGAGAAGATGACAAAAAGAGATCCATGTAAGTATGTAAACCTGACTTTTGAGGAAGGACAGCTTTTGCCTACCATTACTTTCTCTCAAAAAGGAATGAGAAGTGTAGCTAGGCAAATAACACACCAATATTTCAGCATGTACCTCTTGGAAATGTGCAATGAGTTTCCTTGTTTTGTACCTACCTCTTTCACTTAATATTTGCAGGAAGAAATGCTACGATTTGAACCTAGAAATGGAATGATAGACATTCAATACTTGAATGAATAGAAATGTACCTCAGTCTGGAGTGTTGTAATGGCATAGGAACTTTGTGTTCAGCTTTTGGAATGGGCTGCAAACTTTCAGCTGATGCTTAAGAGAGAGAACATTTAAATCTGTGTAACAAGGTGACCATTTCTTTCTAGCAGAGCTCTAGAATGATAATCACTTCTATTGAAAGACTGAGTGGATTCAGTTTTGTTTTTTTTTTTTTTATCCAATCTGTGCAGAACTCTTGTCATAAAGACAGTGGTAAATGGGATAAGGAAAAATACAAGTGTTTTTTATATAGAAAACTCAAACCTAAGAACCACATTTTAAGGTTTGGCTTCTCTGATTATAGCACAACAGGAAACAACATTTTCTTCATAAGTTTGAAGCTGGCAACAAAAAAATACAGCATGTTTAGCTCAGTATTTAATTAACTGTAAAAAAATTTGCTTCATACAAGTCTGGTATTAATTTCATAATGCCTTAGAAAAAATAGAAATTTGGAACAGTATTCACTCAATTTAGGTCATAATGGAACACAGCTTTCTGTGGTAGTTCTTGTCATTATTACCACTGGCACAATCTCATGGAGCTTCAAAGCTTTTTACGTACCTACATTTACCAGAAGCAATCAGGACCAGTTATTTAAAAAAATTATGTAAGGTAAAATACATGTGCTGCCTTCAAGTATTTCCAAGGCTAGAGAAAAGAAAGGACAAGGGATAATTACATATGCTAAATTGTTGCTCAAGTATAACAAAGCATTTCTCTAAAAAGGGTTTTACCTTAGCTGATGTCTATGCAATATTTCTCATTTAAAATAAAAGCCCCATCACGAAATGTTGAATCCTGAAATCCATAGCACTCCACAGTTCTTTGCCTTTTCCCAGTACCTCATGTAGCCTCCTGCTAGCTTATCTGAATTTTGTTTATTAAACCAGAGACAGGACAAGCTGAATAATATGAATCCTGTCACATCAGTGGACACAATAGCCTTGGAACATATAGTTGGTGAGGACTGGGTCTTGGTCTTTTTGCCAATATTTTCACTTCACTACCATGTTTCTTTTCTTGCTGGCATAAGAGGATGAAGTGAGGTAGTAGTTATTATATTATGATTTTTGAGAGGAACATTGAGGGGAGGAAACTTCAGGACTCTCTTTACTTCTGTTTGAGCTCCACAATGGAGACAAGGCAGTCAGAATATCAGAACAGGCAAAAATCCTCTGTGCTCTTCTCTGCTGCACTGCTGGAGCAGCCAGGGGAATTTCACATTTTGGTAACTCAGCACATTTTCATGTCACAAGAAGAAAGAGGCAAGGTCCACTGCAGAGGCTACCTACGTGTCACCTGCTTAAACCCATTTGGAAAGAAAAATTAAAATCTGGGAAGTCAAGCTAACTGAAGGATTGTGGGAGTGGCTCCTGAACCAGCATTTCCCATTAAATTATCATTAGGATCACATTTGGCTTATGGGTTGTGATATGAGACTGTATCACACTATATTATAAACGGATATTACAGTCAGTCTGTAACAATCATATCGTATCATATAATATCATGCAACATTATAGGATTGGAAATAATGCTTTCCATAAATTTGAGGCTTCACTTAAGAATGTGAAGTATATCTCTGTATCTGTGGATGTGTAATTCAGCAATGCATTATGTCCAGGATCTGTTGCTGACATGAAATATCAATGTCACCGATCCTTAGAATGCCACTTCTATAAATTTATGTTTTCAAGGCTTTTTTTTGCTTAATGAAAGCTGATATTGTCTTTCACAGGGTAAAGATCAGTTCTTTTCTCAAGGGCTTTCCACGGATCCTATTCATTAACAACTTCTCTGTTATCTAAAACGTCACTCATGTTGTCTCTTCTCTGGTTTGACCACAAGTCAATGACTCGAGACTGTCTGTGCGCAGTGCAGTGTTGATCAAGATGAAAAAAATCCTCTGATAACCTTTTTAATGTGATTCTCTCAGGACACAGCTTCATCAGCAAGGCCTGTTTACAGCCTTGAGTGTTTGAAATTTCATAATGAGAAGCAAAGTGCAAGGTTTAAAGTCTGATCTTATGGTAACTGCACACAGAAGTAGCAGATTATGCTGTTGCTAGGAATGAGAGGAAGGATAGGGGATGATACGTCAAAATTGTACCAACTGCAGTGGATGATTATTTCAGAATTCTTGGGGTCCTACTTTTTCTTGCACTATGGAAAATTAGGATATGGAAACATGTAGGTGGTAAGGCTTAACTTGTGAACATCAGCGGACATAGAAAATAATCCTCCTGGTGAGTATTGTCAGAACCAACACGTTATCCCCTTTCCATCCCCATAAAAGAGGAGCAGAGATGCATCTTTCTTAAATGTCCCTAACCTGCCACTTGTCCTATTGCTTTTGGCCACAGTGTACATCTCTCTTTGCAAATGCACAGCTAAACCAGTGCAAAAGGGAAACCTTGGAGGAAGACAAATGTTTCTGATTAGACATTATGTACAAGTTAATGAAGTATGTGTCTATTTATGGTTGCAATAAAGAAGAAAAGGAAATAACACATTCCCTGCCACCCGCGGTGCCGCGGTGCTGGGTGGGTGGCAACCTCTCTCTCCCCCCAGGATGCCACAAGGAAATAACACACCTGTAAGACTTACAACATCTTCTCCCAGAATTTGGATTACGTTCAAATATCAAAACAAGAATGAAATAATTTTATTTGCTAATTCACAATGCCTTCTAGTGAAATGGAACCTTGTGACAGTTCGTGAAATAAACAAGTCGCATGTTTATCCCAGTGCACTCTGCTCAAAGGACAATTTGCAATTTCCTTAACAGATGTTATAGCTCATGAATGGATTTTTGTACATTTGTTGCACCTTTAGGAATTTGTGGAAATTCAACCTTGGTGAGGTCCACTGCAGTGCCTAGGAATACTTCAGCTACACATGGCCCCTTTCAGCCCACTTAGGCAGAGGAAAAGGAGCTGAAGTAGTCAGCAAGGTGTTAAGTGTCTTAACTTTAAAAACTTCACCCAGATTAACTTTCCACATCAGTCCAGTTGTACCATACATTGAATCTCAACTTTGCACCCGATGCTGCACCTAACAGTCCCCTGAAAAATTGTCTCATTTTTTCCATCCATTCACACCATAAGACCATCTACATTCGATAACACATCTCAAAGGTATCAAAAACACTCAGCAAAACCCACCACTTGTACAACAAAACTCCACTGCCAGCAAAATTCCTGCACAAAAAAACCCCCAAACCCTAAGTAATGATTTGCTAGAAGCAAACTGGTAAATAACAACTTCCAAAATACTCCTTAGGAGGCAAACAGCACTAGCTAGAAACACAGTCAAAAAACCCCCAATACTTTATGCAAGGTGAAAATCCAATATGATGTGCAGTTCTGATGACATGATTTAAAGGAGAGTTAGGTTTGAAAGTCACTAAGTCACAAATGGCTCTGCTGTTCGCTGAAGAATGGGTTCTCAGGAAAAGGGGAGACACAGAGGCCATTTTCCAGTATTTTGTCATTAATGCTAATCTCTGGTATACGTATCAAGTGGGAAACATCTACAGGTTCATGAGCATCCGTTTAACTTCCAATGCGTAGAGAGAGGAATTTAATCTGGAGTAAGAAGCAGGAATTTCAGGGCATGGTTAACTCAGGCTAGCACAGGGTATCAGTGAGCCCAACACTCTACTCACCTGTTTGTGTAGAAATTCCTAGCATTTGTGCTTAGTCTAAGTTTGATCTTTCTGTTGAAAACAAATCAACCATTAGGACTACTGCATCTTCTCATGCCAATGTAAAACTGGCATTCAGAAAGATTTGGATCTCCTGTCCAGTAGATAATTAGATCTCCAGTCCATGCCTGATTTAAAAGACAATTCCATCCTGAGCTGCAAGCAGGCTTTGAATTGCAATTGGTCATTGCCAAGCTCTTTTGCCTATCTTCCTCATAACTTGGTCTTTTATTTTTCAGATGAGTACCAGTGAATATGTGACAGAAGCAATCATTTTGATTCATCAGGCACTGAGAAGCACTATAGCTATAAAGGCTTTTCAGCCAGTTTTTGTATGTCTCCAACAGAAACGTCCAGGAAATACAGTATTTGAAATGTCTGGAAAATGTATCAATGTATAAATATTGCTTTCTTCAAAATGAGATGAACTGCTGCGAATTTATTTATACATTAGCTAAATGGAGTTCAGAAAATGAAATACTTTTTCCGGGAAAACAGTTCAGAACAAGAAACTGTAATTGGTGAATTTGGCTTCTCAACATGCTTCAGCAAGGACTGTACCATCTGGAATTATCCCCAATTTGACAAAATGCCCAATTTCTGGTTTTGAATTCACTGATATTATTGGAATCTATTTGATATATTCTTTATTTTGGCTTCATGACTAACATCACAATGTACTTTTTGCAGAACAAAAATTAAAAATTGCTGAACAAAACCACCTTGCTATTTCTATTTTTGGTATTATTTTATAACTATTTCGTAATTAAAAAGCATCTAGGACTATATAGCTGAGTAATCACTGCATTATGTTAACAAGCTCTTTTCCAACATGGCAAGTGTTTTGTACTCCTGATCCGCTTCATGAGGGACACCAGCCCCTCCCAACATGTTTATTAAATACATAATACAAATACACAAACGACAGAGTAGTTTTATTATATTGTGTAACAACAGACAACAAAGAATGAACTGAGTGAAGATTACATGCATGTGGCAATAAAGTAATGAAAAGCATTCTTTTTGTTTTAGTAAATGTCCCTCAAGTATCTATTTGATTTTCTTACTTGTTTACAAGTTACTAGGAGTAAATGCAATAGAAATAGATTTAAAACAAACAAACCAACCCCTGGAATATAAGTTCTCAGATAATGTAGTAGCAAAATTTCTGCTTTACCTTCATACTTCATTGAAGTATTTTAGTCAACTCAGTCTTCTGGATAGATTTGAGTTTTTAAAATTGACATCATTATGGCTATGTGAACCACTAAAAAATATTATTGCACTGCTTGAGCATTACCCTCTAAATACTCTAATATTGCTGTCCTCTGCTCTTATATATTCTCTTTTCCAAGATAGTTCATTAGGTACCTTATGCTTAGTTTGCCCACAAATTAGGGCTTCATATCCTAGATTAACATCCCAATGTCACAGGCTAACAATTAATGCTCCTAGATTACCTTCTTGTTCACAAGTACTGGTTCCCTTTCAGCTTTTACCAGGAGCCAGATTTCTCCTTGCTACCATGGGCATTGTCTTGTTCTAGTGTTTGATGTTCTAGCATCAGAGGTCTGGTGTTTTTCCCTGTGGAAGTAATTGTGCTTTCAGTGTTTCGTTTTCCTCAGTCTCCTTAAATTGGTGTGTTCACCTACCTGTTTGTCACAAGGGCTGACTTGTGCCTTGTCAGTAATTCTTATTCCCAGTCAATCCAAGCAGTTCTCTCTGGCACTACTGTAAACGATTCCTTGATGTCAGTGTGACCTCTGAAATGGTAGCATTTTTTTCTTATTATTTGTATTTTCCCACTCATGTATTGTTCTCTTCAAAGTATGAGATTCGTACTGCATTGCCAGAGAGAAAAGTTATAAATATCTGTACTGCTATTAAGTCAAGATACTCTGTTTTGAGTTCTAGAGAATTGAAAGATGAGAAATAAAATCAGAAGCATCAACTACCTGAATGAATAAGACGTGGGTCAAAGATACAAGGAAGTGAGTCTGAGGAAATGTCTTCCTTACAAACGTGCCACCTGAACTTTCTCTTCCTTTTGAGCTGCAACTGCAACTTCTTCCTCCCCTCTGACACTGAACAAACAGGACAGTTACCTAAGAAGGCCAAAGAGCAAGGACACACACCTGTCTTACCTCTGGGTGTCCATGCAGCCATTTTGTGTATACATGGCTTCAGGTTCATAGGAATGAGAAGCTAATTCACATCAAATAAATGGGCATTCCCGGATGAATCGAAAACAAACGAGCATCTCTGGATCGTATTTCCTTTGAATTTATTGAGTTACCTGAGTAAGCAAATGTAGTTAAGGAAATTATAGGCCCTCATTTACTTTTACCAGAGAGGGCCATGACTGTTTCAAGTCCTAGAGCGTCACTTTCTGGCCACAAGATGAAAGATGCCTTTATCAAGGAGTTCAACACAGGATGTGAAAACAGATGTCATGTCTCTCTAACGTTTTGCTAATACTTTGTTTGTCTACTTCAAACTTTTGGTTTCTTATACTCATCAGCTTTTAGAGCACCTTCTTCCTCACTTTTGTCTCTTCTTTCTCCCAAAGAAAGCAGGACAAAGCAAAATGGTCTAGTTTCTAATATCTATCAAAGTGTGGTCTTGGATAGGAGCAGTACAGAGTGGTTTGCAATGGGCACACTGTTTCTGAGTTGGGAGGGACTGAACTTCTAGTGAAGTTTTGCATCCTCTTCCACACTGCCTCAGAATTGTGTTTCTGAGGCTTCATATGGCATTTATATGGAGGGCTTCATCCATAAAATAAGGTAATGCTAGAAGGCAGTGCTTATGTCCACAAGGAAGACAAAGTCCTAGAATATCTACATCCACAACAACTTGATAGAAAACAGAATCTGAACCAAAAAGAAGTGGCCTGAAAATATGAAACTTTCCAGCTGTAGACTTGCTGTGTGCAGATGGTAAATGGGGATAGAACTGTTCAGTTGTGACTTTTGCTAGCATATGACCTTTTTTCTTCACTTAATAAAGCAACCCATACATGTCAATTTTTCTCTGGATCCATCTTAAACAGTAAAAATAATTTGCTTACCACATATCTCCAAAATTCAAAACTCAAATCTCAGATGCTGACTGAGAAATGGAATTCTGAGATATTTTAATTAATCTAAGCAATAAGAAAAATAAGATTATTAAGGGATTCTTGACAATTCTGGAAATAAACTGAAATCCATTAGGAGTGTACTGGATGATGTGTCACATAGCATGCTATTTTATTTGTTTTTGAGAGGCGTCCACTGATTATCATCATTAAAACACATCATGGAATGCAGATACTACACTGCTTTTTTTCAGTAAAATTGCTTTGTGCTTTAGAATGCTATATGGTGATTGAAATTACCCATCAGAGTAGGAATAGTAAACCATTTCTGAAATGGATTAATTTATTTTTGTTGCTTGCTAAGATGCCTGTAAGTCTCTTGGGAAAATTCTGTACAGAAGTAAGAGTAAATACACCATGCAGCACATTATGCCTGTCTCTTAGGCAATGTTAAACCAATTGTGTATACATTAATATGTTGACTGATAGGTCTCTGAGTGTGTACAATAACACAGAGCATCCCTGCCATATGTGACTCCACGTACAAAAGCACATCAGGCAGAGAGTTCCTGTACAGTAGCCATTACCTCAGGAGATCTGGATGTTAGGAGGCCTCAGGGGAACTGGGCACTCTGGAACTACTGCTCTGAGAAAACACAAAAACACGTGTATTGGTTTAGGCCAAAGACTCATCTTAGCTGAATGTCCTGTCTGCAGCAGCAGATGATGCTGCTTGTCTACAGAAAAAACATAATTAACAAAGCTATGATAGGTGCTCCTAGCCTACAGCAGCCCGTGCCTCAGGAAATTTGTTAAGGTAGTGACATTATTTTTGCAATTAACAAAAATCTTCTGGTATCCAAAACATTCTGTGGAAAGGAATTCCATGGCTCAATTAGATGTATTTTGTGCAGGATCATCTCGCTCTTTTTTTTTTTCATTTTGACCTCTCTCGTGCAGGTTTTAATGTCTTTGTTTGAATGCCTCTTGTCAAGTATTGTTTATCATTTATGTCCCTCATAAATCCCTCTGACAGTACATCTAGGCTGTCTTTCTGCAGACTGAAGAAGGCTGGTTGTGTAGTACAGAATCTTTGCTACACTTGTTCCAGTCCTACTTTATCCTCTCTGACAAGGATTGCATATGGTGTTCAAGATGCCGAAGCACAGTCCATTTATTCTGCAGCATAATAATTCTTCTGTTTCATTCTGTTCATTTATTATCTTTCTCTTTCTTTATCTTTCAATTTTCTCTTTCTTTTTTCAGATTTTTATGGAGTGCTCAGCTAATGCTTTTACAGACCGTTTGTTATAA
>NW_008615431.1:0-55804 GCF_000691845.1 Merops nubicus
ACCCCCAGGTCTAACCCCTCCGCGCAGGCCCTCGCTCGCAGCCTCCCGTAGATGTTACCCACCGCCGCCAGCCGCTCCCAGCTCTCCTTCCCTTTCCTCACATTTATTTGGTTATTGGGTCTCTCTAGACTTCACGCTCCTCCTCCTCTGACACCCTCTCCTATCGCAAAGACAATGTTGGCTCACCCCCAGCATCCATTTCCTCTAGTGCTGCTCTCCCGCTGCCCTGTCATTCCTAGTGGAAACCCCATCCTGGGTTTGTCTTCCTCCACTGCAGAGTCATCCTCTCCCGCTCCCGTCCTGCGACCCACCCACACCAACAGCCCCCTGCGCCGGTGTCACCCGATGCCTGGAACTCAGCCTCGGCTGCCCTTGCTCTGCACTTCCCCTCTCCCACCCTCTCTAGACAGGACCTTGCCTGCGTCTTCCCGGAGAGAAGCGCCAGCAGCGCCAGCGTCCCCTCCCGTCCCCGCGCCCCTCTCCGCCCTCCGAGACCAGAGGCAGACATTTCTGCTTCGGGTTTCCTTTGCTAATCCTGGCACCCCCGCTCGCTCCGTGTCCTCATCCCATCCCCTTCGTGCCCATCCCTGTTCCCTCTTGCCTGCTACCCCTAACCTCTCACCCGCAGTACAGCTGAGGACTGGTGTTATCCAGCTTTTTTATTAAAAAACAACCCAGCGAACCACCATTGTTCTCACTTGCCTTTTTAGCTACCATTCTTTTCTCTCCTTTTCATCCCTGTGCTCACTGCTAGCACACCATTTAACTGCTGTCTGGAGTTCATCTCCTCTGCACCTTATCTTAAGCTTCCTCTTATCTGGCTCCTTCCCCTTCACACTCTGCTGCTTTGCCAGAGTTTCCAACACCCCCCTCCTGGCGTAATCTCTGGAATACTGCTTCATTTCCATCCTGTCAAAGTTATCAGCCTGGCTCTTTTGGAAACCAAAGGGGAACAAATCCCAGAGACTGCCCCTCCAGAGTCACCTCCTTACCACTCCTTACTGCATCCTCCTCGTGCTCCCAGCTCGAGTGAATGGGACACTGGATCTGCCATTCCCTCTCTACTTATCATGAGGTGAACGTGGCCCAGAAAATATAAGCATGTAACCCAGTTCTGCCCTTTTGGCACCTGCAAGATGGCAAGTGGCTGGTTCTGCACCTGCAGAGAGAGCTCCTAAACCACAACCAAGCAGGCCAGCAACTCCTCTGCTACCTCCTGTCCTTATCAGAGCAGCCAGCATCACGGCCCCACTGGTGGTGGTGACACCACCCCCTGACACCAGCCTTAGCTGGACCCAGCTCCTTTCTTTTTGTCCAGACCAGGCCTAGGACACTGCCCTACTCTTTATTTGTCTGCTACAATAAGAGCCCACAAATAGACTTTCCGGGCAGCTGCTAGAAGGTACTTGCTTCTATGTCATATAAATGGTGGTCATTAAGAGGGGTAAAGAGGTACAAAGAGCCTTTTTTTTTAAAACCTAACAATAATAACTCCAAGCAAAACCCTTCTTAACCTTTTACTGTAAGAAAGGACAAGCCAATTGATTCAAATGCTTTAAGAAGTTATATGCACAGAAGAAAAGAAAAATAAAAGACAACGATTTTTCCAGCCTCCCTGAGCTCCCCCAGCCAGCAGCACTGAGATCAGTTGGAGTATCTGCAGGATTAAGGGTCTGCTCCTGAGCAACAGGTTCCCTGAACCTGGCCCACACAACGTGAGAAGTTCTACGCAGCTCCTCTATGATGTGCACTAGATGTTAAAATATTTTACAAAACTATTTCTGTTAGCCCAGCTAGAGTTTTGCTCTTGGAAGAAGGTCAGGAATTTGGCTGTGAACAATAAAAACTAGCAAGTGCCCCAGTGTATGTACTTCCTCACACTTCAGGCTCCAAAGGACCCAACTTCTCAGGTTTTTGATCCACCATAAATGTTGCTTTTTCTTTAGCCATCAGTAATAGGAATTCAGAGAACTTAATGATGTATGTGGGGGTGTATATATATATATATACACACTTTTTTTTCCCAAAAAGGTATTAAAATGGCAGGATATTAAAGAAACATCAAGAAAAAAAAAGAATAAATCATCCTTCACTCAACTATTAATGTGTCTCAAGCAAGGCAGGAAAAAATATTGTAATATATGAGAGTGAGCAAGAGCACCCAGCGTATTTTAAGATCCTGTCTGTCTTAACCCACATAGCTCAGAGCTGGGAGGGCCATTGATTATCATGGAAATAACTGGGTAGGAATGAACGCCTGGAGAAGCAAGAACCAGAATAGCAGGGGCATTGTGGGCTCCAACCTGTTATCCCAGTTACTGACAGTCCTTTTCTTCTTCTCAAAGAGCCCCCATTTTGTAAAGAATGGGGCAGGTACGGATGTTTTGCCAGTGGTGGTTAAAAACAGCACCTCCACGTTGGACAGAGAGGATGCTGGTTTCATTTTTAGAAATAGCTGCAAATATTTGTTAGTGTTTTCAGCATGAACCTTCAGCTCGCAGGGTTAGAAAGCCAAAATGTATAATTTTGTGTCAGCTGAGGTGGGAGTACTTACAGGTCAAAATACCAGCACTTCTTAACAGCAGCAAGTAAAGCCAGTGGGACAAACAGGCAGTTGATGCTGGTGGCCACCTTCCCACTGTAAGGTCAAAGGGAAGGGAGCAGAATGAACGGCCACGTTAGAAACTGCTGTGAAATGAAGTGGAAAGGGTCAGCGAAGCAACTGTTGGGCCAAGTCCCTCCCCTTCTGCCCAGTGCTTTGGCTTGGAAGCCCAAGGTTTTTCCTCTCTCATACATTTTGTCCATGCAGCTGTGGATTTCTTAAAATAGAAGAAATATTTAATCTTTTTCTCTTTTGAAAGTCTACAGAGCCACTGTGTTTGATAATACTGTCTGGTCTTCACCCTACTAACATGTACCCCCATGCACCTGAGCACCTTCACTCAGAGGAGAACACCACGTAGGTGTGTGAATTCCAAAATCTCTGAAAGATCATTTTAAAATAAGCTGTCATTTAAATAACCTAATGCATGGCTCAGAACAAAATGGAAGAGTTCAGTGTCGAGTTTTCCTGTTTTCAGGATCAAGGGCATTTCAGCTGTCTTCATGTGAACCGAAATGGCAAGAGGATATTTCCAAACAGGAACAAAAGCAGCAGATCTAGATTAGATATTACGAGTCACCATTGTTAGGCCAAAACTACAACTAGAAGAAATTCTGTTTAAGGATGGTGTCGATTTCCAAAGGCTGAAGAAATGCACGCAGAGAAATTCAGGCTGCAGTACAAAGCTTCCTGGCTATAGCTCCAGATGGAAAAAGCACTGTGTTATCAGAGAGTTCCAGTTACACAGGTTCCCAGTATGACTGAGCTGGGAGACACCTGCTCTCACCAGACACACCTCTCCTCCACCCACAACACCTCCTTTTAAACACACAGTGAGGCTCAAAGGCACAGATCCAGACTGGTGCTTTGTCTCCTAGCAGACCTGGCCAAGGTCTTGAGAGGAAAATCAAAGATGGACAGTGTGTGCCTAAAGGAAGAATTCTCAGCTTCCTCGCTAGGTGCACGACTTGTCTGGAAGCACGGCGCCTGCTCTAGCACAAACATTTCTTCTCCCATCATCTTAGGAACACCTGGCTCCCTGCTACACCCTTACCTTCAATAACACCTCGTAGCAACGTGTTCCCTGTGATCTCCTTACAGGAATATTTCTGTTTCCCAAGAGTCGCTGCCAACAGAGACGTGTTAGATCCTCACTCCTCGGTTCCCCTCTCTGCAAGCAGCCCGTGAAGCTGGCAAGCCCAGAATTAAGCAGCAGTTCCAGGGTATACTCCCCGTGCAACACTTCACAGGAACCTAACCGTGGGTGTGGACAGAGGCAGGGGCTCCACCAGTAAGAAGCAGCAGGAACAACCATGGAGCCTGTTGGCAGCCCCGCTCTCAAGTAGTGTATCAGAGGTCTAGGAACACTCTCTTGCTGAAAAACACTTATTTCTCTCTACCAACCTCACTGGTCCCCAGACACCTCTACTACTTTGTACCTGCCCCATCCCCACAGTATCTGTACTCGGCCATTTTCTCTACCATCAGCTCCCATGAGCTTAGAACTTATTTCTCCACGTGCCCAACATCCCAAACCCCAGAAAACAACAAAATGGCACTTACAAAAGCCGTGGCCAGTTGCTGTCTCCTTCCCACGCCACCGGAGTCAGCAGTGGAAATGCTGACAGTGTGAAGCAAAGATGACTCTCCTGCTCTCCTGCCAACCCACGGCATCTCCAGCCTGCTGGCAGGAGTCCTGCTGCTGGGCCTGCAGCGCTGTGGAGGGACAGGAAGCATCAGCGAGAACTGGTAGAGGCACAGGGCCAGAGGACCACAACATCCCCTGCAGGCATTTCCATTGTCTTCAAGTCAGTACATTAAAAAATAAAATAAGTGTCTTGGGACCTACTTGTATGTCCTGCAGGCTCCACGGGGAAGGAACGCTATCATGGAGCATGTCTGCAGCTGCAGCCACAGGCCTGCCCCGAGCTGGGCAGGCAGACACCAAGGAGGTGTTGTTGGCTCACACACCAACAGATCTGCTGCAGCCGTGGGGGCCCGGGGGAGCTGCACAAAGCCCCCCCAGAGAGTGGGGCAGTGCTGGTGTCACGCCGAGCTGCCCGTCCTGAGGCCACCCTGCCACAGAACTGCTGCCTGCTGGGGGCACCAGCTGGGCACCCACCCTGCCTGCCCACCCAACAGCCCCTGGGAACCCCTGACCTTCAGTAAGGAGCACCTAGCGGGCAGCTGGAAGGTTCTTGCCCCCTGCACATCACAAACCTGCTTGGTGGTGCAGCAGCTGGAGGATCAGCCCCATGCATTAAAGGTGTCAGCGCAGCCAGGTCTCCTCAGGGGCACCCAAAGAGACATGGGGGGCAAGCTGACCAAAAGCCCCAGCGTCTGGCTGTCCTAGGGAAACCTGCACCATTCTCTTCAAAAAAGACCTTTCCCCTTGCTGCTAAATGTTATTCTCTATTCTCTTTCCTCTTTCATGGCATTTAACTGTAATTATACTCCTCTGTTTCCTCTAGGTGCATTAGACAAATACACATTGGCCCGTGTGTGTGATTTGACAAAACAGAACGCTGTGATGTGTATTTGGACAGGATATACTGGAACAGCCAGTCCATCAAATGCTTGGTGGGATAACAACAGCTCTATTTTTAACACCCAAATTTTGACTTTTTAACTAGGAAAAAAAAAAAAATGGAGTATGAAGAAGTGCAGATGTGGAAAGACAAAAATGGCTGAAGAAATCTACAGCAAAGTAGCCTCTTTCAGTGATGTGGCAGGAAATAGAGATCTCTAGGGCAGACAGGAGAGAGGAAAAAGCAAACTGGTGAACCTAATTTAGACGTCTTTGCCAAGTGAAATACAAAATGGGGGAAAAAAATTTAAATTCTTAGCTCCTCTCCCAGATTTTATTCCCTTTTCTGACATCATGGTTACTGATGCTATCACAACTGCAGCTGGGCAAAGGTCAGGTGAAGACATCAGCACATGCTCCAAAACCCATCAGCACAGAAAATACAGGTAAAGCACTTTTAGATGATCTCTTTCCGTGGTCATCCCCTGCTCCAGTGACTGTGCTTTTAGGTGCTGAGGCTGTGATTCCTTGGTCAGTCCTACGCTGGCCTGTGCGGGGTTGGGTCTGACGTCAGTGGGACGTCACCTGGTCCAGTCCTCTGCTCTCACAGCTTTAAAGCTGGTATCATACAGACAGATTAAATGATTCTCATAGCAGCATATCCACAAGAATTACTTACCAGAAGAAACAGGCTGCTCTAGTGTTCAAGGCTTCAGCTTGAAGCCACTACCTCCTACGCCTATGACTTCCAGGTGAGATCTGCATACCCACCACAGCAGGGCTCTTACTCAGGTGCAGGTCTGCGAGTGCAACTTGTTAACTTCTGAATCTGTGGGAAGCTTTAAGAAGATTCCCCTTTCCTCAGTCAGCAGAGATCTCTCACCTGCTCATTCCAAAACCATCCTGGCCTAACATTTGCCTTCTTATTATGAACTCTCAGCAATGAAGACCAAGAATGATGAGTTTAAGAGTGACTCTACCAGTCTCTGCCTGGTGGGCGTGGGGCTGCTCCAATGGCAAAGGACTTCTAGGCTGTGTCTTAAGAGGCATCTGGAAAGAAAAAAAAAGGCAAAGACAGCCAAGTACAGCAGATTTTAAGGGCTTGAGGCATGGACTGCAGGATTTCCTCAAAATTCCACACAGTAAGCCATCCTTTCATAAAATCTGACTTTCAAACTTCAGGCAAAAGTTCTTGAGTGTCTCAGAAGCCCAAAGTCTCGTATTCCAAAGCATCATGACCATCCTGTCTGCACGCAGGCAAACAGGGCTCCCATGCCCTCATCACTCTCACAGCAGGACTGGCTGTACTGTACAAGCAGCATTTGCTCACTAGGAAGGTGAATCAATCTGCTGCTGAATGCAGTTTCACCAGGCCCCTGCCAATGCCCAGCCACACATCCACAAACCACCAGCAGCATAAGTAAGAACAAGGGAGGCATAAAGCTGCAGCTTGGAAAATCCTGGCGTGGAAGGGAAATGGATGCTCATCTATTTATAAATGAAGTCTGAAGCTCGCTGCACTGATCAGCCTATAAATAGTGACTCACATAAAATCTAAAGCAGCAGATCTGGTATTTTTGCTCTTCATCCTAGAGCAGCAGTTTTCAGCAAAACTTCACTTACCTCCTGTTGCTTTGGTACTTTTTAAAAGCTTTTGGAAGCTTTTATGCACATGAATTCGAGGTCCAAATGTGTTTTTTACATGAGTTAAAAAAAAAAGCATAAGTAATCCCCTGCAGATGGGCTACAAAGGGAAGCCTTCCTCCTCCAAGGCTGCACGTTTACTTACATCTACCTCCTCAAACAGCCACTTGTGCAGGACAGTAAACACATCAAACTGTTGCAAACTTTGCCTGTAGTTTGAGGGGAGATTGCTGCCTCTGTAGCACACTACTCAAGGCAGGCAGATGTTTTAAAAGTCTGCTAATATTCTGCTATTAACAGTTCATCCCTGCCCGTAAGATCCAAGCTATCTGTCAGAAATACCATCACACAGTAGAATTAGAGGATGGCTGAGGGAAAAGTTGAATTACAGAATTAAATCTTAATTGTGAGCTAGTTTCCCTGGACCTTACTCTCAGCTTTTACCTTGATTAGCCAGAGGTCACAAAGCTTTATTCTTGTCTTTCAGGGTTCGTGAGATTGTTGAAACTGCCAAAGCCCAGAACAACTTAGAAGGCTATTGTTGAATATATTCATTCTCCAAAAACAAAAACAAAATGGGAAAAAAAACAAAGCAAAACTTACACAGCAGGTGATGCTTCTTGCCTGCTTCCTCTCCAGGAATCCTGTCTCCTGGAAGGCAGCTTCATTTCCAGTTAACCGAGTATTCACCTCCTCCTCAAAGGTTATGACTTTTTATCCAGGTTATTTTTTCGAGCTGTTGACAGTGGTGGAAAAAAAAGTTAATGTAAATTTTACATAGCCAAAGAAATTGTGATGGGCCTTAGGAACACAGTCTGATGGAAAATCCCCCACCAGGCTGTCAAGACAGATTGAACCATCTGCATGTGAGAAGTTAGGTGCCATTTTTTGTCCCCCCTGAGCAGCAGCTGCACAAGGATGCACTCAGCACACTGACTTACTGATCTGGGAAACACCACGTTGTACTCAGCTCCTGGGCAAAGCAACAGCTCCCAACCCACGTGAGACCCTGAGCTGCAAAACCAACGCCTGGATTTGTACACTTAAAAAATAACAATAATCAGAAAACCCAGGTTTGTGCATTTGCAGATTTGCAGGCAAGTCGGTTTCTTGAAAAAGGTTTTAATTTTGTGCTTACCCATAGAAAACGTCAGCACAAAGCCAGGTGACAGCATGGTGATTTCCTCAGCCAAAAGAGGAACTTTTTTAAGCACCTGACAGACCAGAACTGGACTTTTTCCTGTATTCACACTGAAGATATCACAAAGCACTTTGCAGATCGATGCATTACAGTGGTTCGATCATCTCTGGCAAATAGGAGCCTAGAATAGAAAAATGGCCTCTAATATATGACAAAAGGGTCTGATGCCAGAATTTTAAGATGAAATATCTAGAGTGGTTAAGATTTGCGATTATAATTTGCCCCTTTAGTGCCTGGAACTCACTGGAAAATGTACAAAATACATATTGCTATGACAATAACAAATTTGCAATGTTTGGATCTTACTTTGGAGATTCTGAGGATGCCAGAATGGTTAGACCCAGGGTTAGGGATGAGGCTGAACAAAACCAAAGCCATGGGTTACATAAAAAAAGGTTTTGTGGTACAAGTAACCATAATGCAGCAATTCACAGAAGAAAAATGTCCAGGCAAATACCCTGAGATGTAGGGAAGGGTTTTAAACACACGTGTAGAGACACAGAGCACAGCCTCCTCAGCTGAGCCCTTCCCAGCCCTGCTCCCAGCACAGAGCCTGCAGGGAACTATTTTCAGCCCAGGCCCACTGTAGAGATAAGAGGCAGCTCCACTCCTTTAATGGTGTAAGTCAGATCAGAATCTGACCAAAAGTTTTTAGAGAAAATAAATGGGGGGATTTTTTGCAAAGCACACCCCACACTATATTACGGCTCTTCCCCAACCTTATAAACACAGCTAAACACTACAGAAACAAACAGTAGCTATGTTTGCTCTGGAGGAAGTTGTAGCTTGCCAGGATGCAGTTGTATAAATAATTTTAAAAAATAACCCGGTAGATACTGCGTGTCCTTTTAAAAAGGAAAATAACAGAATGGAACATCCTATTTTCCCACCACGTGCAGAAAGTCACCCTAGTGTCTGTGACACACGGCCCCACGCTGATGCCTGCTGAAAGTTTCCTTCCTCCAGCTTTCAGTCAGGCCCATGGTGAAAACAGAGAAAGTGATCTACATCTTTCCAAATAAGGAGGAGGAACTCAGTGTGCACTTTTCACTTGGAACACAGATCCACAGGAAGAGCAGTTATGTTTTTATAATGTGAAAGGAAAAGAAGGGTTAAATGTGATGGCAGAGGAATGCAGCATGAAAGTGCAATCTTTTTGTCATCTTCAGCTATTTTTGCTTTCTTTTAGAATGAGAAATTCACAGGGACCTAAAATAAATCTAGGTAACCCCCCCAGTGATAATAGTGGTAACTTCATGCCCACTTGTATATTCTGCTCCTGCTTGAGTAGAAGCCTTAGGTTTGTGTTTTTTTATTATTCTCATGAATAGAGGGCAAGCCAACAATAAAAACATGCACTGCAGAACTCTTTGATATCTGTTTTTTGGCCAGTGAAGCTAAAATAGCACTTGTGGTACCTCATCTAATTCTGGTGACTTGTCCTTTGATGACAAACGTCCTCCTGCACCTCTGGAGAAAGAGGAAAAAGCAAGACTGAGAGTGTTGTTCTGCCCTGAGACATCAGGCAGGGATGATGCTGTGCTGTTACTGCTGCCTCCCAGGTTCTCCTGGTGTCCAGAGAAGACATAATCCTTGACTGACTTGTGTAATAGGTGCTCTGCACCCACCCAGGGCAGCACCCTGCCCCTTCAGGCAGCACCCTGGGGTCAGCAGCTCCCCCCCAGAACTACCTTACCTTGTTTGTTCTCTATCCTGCACTAGAGCAGCCTCACAAATCTACTTTATTTTCTGACATGCTCCACAGAATCCAGAAAGGAAAGAATAAGTGTTTGCTTTAGCAGAAGACTATAGAGCCCTAATGGCTCAATGGTTGGACTTGATGATCTTGGAGGTCCCTTCCAACCTAAAGGATTCTATGATTCTATATGGGCCTCCTCTCAAAAAGGAAAATCAGCCCCACAGCAAGGGACAGCTCAAGCTGAGATATTAGAGACTGATTATTTAACTAACAAGGACTCTCTTTTGCCACCTTCCATGGCTTGCAGTTCTCACCATTGCTAGGCCAAGTTGTCAGCAGGGTCTCACACTGGTTGTGAGGCAATAATTCCCTAATTCCTCTTTCTGCGCTCGAAACTCTCCTGGTGTGTTTGCTCTTGGAATTCTGGTCTCATTCCACCCATTTTTCTTACATGTTTTGCCACTTCTACAGTAGCTGGTATTTACTGACTCGTGACACTGAACTGCTTGACACAGACAGCAGCCTGGACACTGCCCTGCTTGGAACAGTTGTTCCTTCAGAGGCTACGATGGAAACAAGATCCAGATATGCTCTTTGAAAAAAAAAAATAGAGTTATTCCTGAATTTCTTCATGCAGATGAATTAACCACACTCTGCAGAGCATTCCCACGCAGCAGCCAGTGCCCAAGGCTGCCTGGAGGGTGCCAAGGACAGGGCTGCAGCTGTGCAAGGGAAGGGTCACTCCAGCAGCCAACAGCCAGAGGCTTACAAAGCTCCAGGGCCCACGATTGCTCCACAGGGCACCAAAAGGCCCCTTCCACCAGAATCAGCACTGTGCACGTGGCAGGGTCTCTGCAGAAGACATGGTTTCAAGAGATTTGCTGAAAAATGGGATGTTTCTGTCTGTGCTGGCTGAGGAGGAGGCTGCACACCACAGGAACGTGCTGAGGATGTCACGGATCTCCTGGAACAGGGGGAACACCTGCAGCCACGTTGATTTAGGCAGTTGAAGTTATCACCCTTAAAATGCAATCACTCAGTTGCAATGGCCACAAAGAGCAGACACATCACAGCAGCACAACTAAAACTTGGGCATTTGCCACCAGCTCAGGCCTGGAGAAAGATTTCAGCTGGCAATTAATTGCACCCAGCACGTAAATCAGACTTGCATCTTGTTTAAGGGTCTCTGGTAACAGCCCCTTCCTGGCTGTGTGAATCACTACATGATTCTTCAGCACAGACAACACCTCCTGCTGTCAGTGAATGGCTCAACCAGCTCCCATGGCTTGTAATGAAGTGCTGCTGTGGACAAAAAGTTTGGGTTCTTTCAGAGACATCTCATTTGTGCACGTGCATCCCACCTGAACAGTCACTTTGTCCTCATTCCCTTCCAGAGCCTGGTTGGCACAAACTCTGCTTTTTATATTTTTGTTGATTGATCTGGGGTCAGAGGAGCAGAGGAGGATGCCTGAACTCTTCACGTTCCAAGAAGGAGCACACTGAAAAGCCTGGAATTTGCTTTGTCTTTTTAGTCAGAAGGCTTTTCTATGAATCATATCCATGCTGTTTTCTATTCTAGGGGAGACCTAAATACTTTATCACTAGAGGCCCGACCCACTACTAACACAAAGGTGACTGAAATTAATAGAGATGGGCTCATCTATTCCATCAGTGTTTTCCTTGGAACTCTAGGCAGAAGAAGTAAGAGTAATGTAAAAGTTTACACGTTCAGAAATCTTCATAACTGACTTTGACATCCTGACAAGGGGAGAATCTGGGTCAACTGCCTCTCCTGCTCCTCTTTGTTTTCCAGGAGAAAAGGATGCGATTACTTCTGTCACTACTGTGAATGCTCCTGGAGTGCTACACCTGCTCTGGAGGGCTGCTCCTCAGAAAAAAGTAGTTTAATAGAGAAAAAGGACCAGAAAGAAATATTACATTATTTTAGATCTAAACAGCATGCTGTTTATCAAATCAAGATATTCATTCTAATTTATCAAGCAGAGGTCATGAAAGCACCCAGGCAGTTTTGTGCTGCACACAGAATACACTTCAGACTTGAATCCATCAGGGAAACACAAGATCCATCTGCTGAAGATAATAGATAAATTCACTACAAATAAAGTGCCATTTTTCCACCCGTGTGAGTAATTAACTATTAGAACCATTTACTTTGGGATGCACTGAGATGTCCTGACCTCTCCAGCAAATACCAGAATAAAATGCACTTCTGAAAGGGAACCTGTGGCTTCCACAGGAACTTCTGGCTAGATGAAGGAATCACTCATTCAGCTTAGATGACATATCCCATGGAAACCACACCAGATTATCACAGTGCTTCATCCCAGCCTTCAAAGAAAACAATGTACACACACTTTGTTCCCTTGACACCTACAAACTGAAGAGTCACCTGTTCATAGGTTTCTGCAAATGAAGATTTGCTCCCATCTCCAAGTAAAACAGCTGAATTCTTCCTAAGTCATTTCTTCTTCCCAAATCCTTTGCAAAAAAAACCCTCAGAGAACCTATGCAAGAGGGATGGGTGAAAGGATCAAAAGGTTTATTAGGGGCAAAAGTGCAAATGTTCAACTCCAACTCCCATTTTCCCTGACCTCCTATTTTTAGGAAACTGGTAAAAACTTCATTATTGTTGAAAATTCCCTCTTTTGGTCAAATGTTGTTGACTTTACCCAGCAGTTCCAAAAGATGTTAAGGAAGAGAAGTAACTCCACGTGAAACCAGGCTAAAAATCACCATAAAACAGTCTGGGTTTGTTGTTTCTTATTCCCTCTGCTTCAGTGGAGCTGAATTAACCCCTGAGTTATGGAAGGAAGCTGCAGAAGTCCCCTCTGACTCCACACACCCCTGTTTAGCTGTCCAGCTCCTTCAAAGCATTAATGAAAAGCCATGTTCCCATCCCTCAGTCTAGAGACTGGAACACCACAGCCTGCCTCTGGAGTTCACAGCTGAAAGCTTGTGATAAGAAAATACAGGAAACAATCTCACAAATAAACAGAGATGTTCAGGGTGGGTCCACACCCACCTAAAAATGGCAACTTTCCATTATGGGATGTACCTGGTACTTGGTAGTGCTCTGTACCTGCTTCTCTCAGCAGAGGCATGTTCATTCAGGGTAGTTTTACACTCTAAAGTTCAGCAAAGCCTCCAGTCAGACCTTTGCTATGGTTCAGAAGAGCCAGTGGCAAGCAGGATAACCTCAGTTTCCATTCCATGGCTGCTGTTTGGAACTATTTTCCTCTCTATTAACTCAAAAATGACAAATATACCACAGTTGTGTATATCATGACAACAGATAGGACCATCATGCTTAAGGACCTCTGTGGCTCCTGCACTGAAGTGATTGCCTAGGAATATCAGATCTTTTTGCATGTCATGCTGTTCTACCCATCCAAGAAAAAGTATTTTCCTTTTTAGCTGCTGAAAAAATGCTCCAAAATGCATCTGAGACCTCTGAAAGCTGAAAATCTGAAAGGCACATATAAGATGTGCCCCTGCTTTCCTTCTTTCTTCAGTCTTATGAGATTGAAGTCTGCGTCCTTTCCAGGAGGATCTAAGTTTGGGGGATTTGGAACTGCAAGGCTAGCAACAGGGGCAGTGCAACGAGTGGGTGGTCCAAGTGAAGAGGGGGCTGTCCACCTCAAATAAAGCTCTCTTCTCCTCTGATTTCAAACATAAATCAATAAAACTTCAGAGCCCAGGGAGAAATCCACCCGTCTACGTTGCAAAGTGCCTGGGGTTACCTGGCTGCTTAGGCTTTTGGAAACAAGATGGTCACACAGACCTCCAAAGTGGAAAACAAAACAGAGTCAGCCACAGATGAAACCCCTGTTAGGAGAGTCAACAGGGCACTCCACAGGAGCTCTTCATCTCTCAGAGGAACCCTTCAGGTCACAGTGGAAGCACCATAACCCTTGAGGGAGGAGAAGCCTGCAAAGCCAGTCCTAGGGCTGCATCTGCACCGTGCACAGAGAGAGAGCTTCAGTTCCTGGGTCTGTACTTAGGATTCTCCATAAGGCACCAGTTTCATTTTAAAATATGACTTTTACGTAACTAGTACATTTTGTGCAAAACTGGTTAACTCTACGCCCTCAAAATATCATGTGCTTCCCAGCATATAAATCCCAGACCTTGACATCTAAAGAATGCTTGGCAGATCCAACGAGTAACACAGCCAAGATAGATGTCAAAAGGTATTTGTTAGACTTCCAGACAGCCAAGAATATTAACACCTTGCCTGTACTTAAAAGGAGTAAGATTTTTGTGGCGCTGGAGAGAGTGCATGAAGAAAAGATTATAAGACAGTTTTTATGTGTTCAGCAAAAAGTTCATATGCAGGGTTGGCTTCGAATGCATGTGTCATGGAAAGAACCTTCCAAGAGCTGCACATATGAATTCAGAGTGCTGGCTGGACTTGGTAACCTCATCCAGTTTCTTAGCACAGAATCTTTTTCATGTGTGCACATAAATGGAATTATCTGGAATCCGAAATAGCTGAAAGGGAGAGAGATTCCCTCAGGTGACAGCCTGCCATTTCTCAGCTGCCTTTCACTGGGTATCTCCTCTGAAAACTGCCACTGATGATAACCAAAAGAGAGTCTGCCATTCCTCTGCCTTGAACTCAGAAAAGCAGG
The DNA here is from genome assembly GCF_000691845.1 of Merops nubicus. Taxonomy (NCBI): domain Eukaryota; kingdom Metazoa; phylum Chordata; class Aves; order Coraciiformes; family Meropidae; genus Merops; species Merops nubicus. The sequence continues at coordinate 14,326 of NW_008615431.1, forward strand.
AGTGGAAGGGTTCCCAGGGGACTGCTCAGCCTATCTGCCAGCCCCAGGCACACCCAGGCCTGTGTTTAGGATTCTTATTTGGACAGGGCTTCAGTCACAGCCTCCACAATGTTCCCTTCCATCTCCATGCAGCTCTTCAGTTATTGTAGTTCTAAACCTTTGCCCCGAAATCCAGCCCAAAGGGTGGCACACACTGCAGCAGGACAGTGGGATTTTCACACTGTATGGGCATCCCTCTGATTTTATTGGCATGACTTTGTGCCAGGCACTGGAGCAGTTCTGCAGCAGCCAAGGGTCTCACCAGTACCCGAGGACACCAGTGAATGGGCCGTGGGTGGGCACACAGGCCCGTGCAGAACAGCCCCCCAGCCTTTAGACATCAGCTCATCTTCTCATACCAGCTCAGCAGGGACCTCTTTCAAAATCCCCACTAGGTTTGACTGGATTTTACACAAACCCAGTGGGGTTTCCTGCGGGTGCAGCGCGGGAGCAGCGTGTGCTGGCTGCCAGAGCTGGGAGGAGCAGGGGCTCCCCTGCCAGAAGATAGAGAGGCCACGGGACCTGGCTCCAGCCCGCTGGCCTGCTGCCCACTGCTGGGGCCCCCAGGCCTCCACCCAGGACACAGCCCGAGCTGCAGGCTTCCCACCTCCTTCAGAAACGCCAGCAGGCTCGGGGGCTGTGCCCAAGCCCCAGGCAAGGCTGGACTGCAAGGCACCAGCCTTCTCCCATCCTTGCTCCCCTGGGCAGGGCAGTGCCAAGCAGGGAGCTGGCCTGCTGGCACCACGTCACCGGGGCTGCTGGGTCCTGGCAGCCCCAGGGCAGGGGCTTTGGTCCCTCCTAGGAGGTGTTGTTCCCTCCTAGGAGCAGCTTGGGTGGGAGGGAGGGGGAAGAGAACTGGGTACAGTAGGAGGAAGGAGGGTAGAAAGGAGAAGAGAGGAGATCCTCCTGCCAAGCGCATTTGCAGTTCTTATAAGCAAGACTGAGGCACATTGCAAGGCTCTGATATAATGCTGGTGTTTGTTGAGTCTCCTCCAGCAGCCTTTGCTAACCTGCTCCCTGTTCCTTTGTCACCTCTCTTCTGCCAGTGCCTGGGCTGCAGGAGAACTTCCCTGTCACAAGGTCCCCGTCAGCTTCCTGATGCACACAGGGGAGGCTGGGAAAGGGACCGAGCAGGCACAGAGCCAAAAGCATCTTCTAGCATAATCTGGTCCCTGTTGACCTTGGAACTCCAGGAGAGATTTGGACCCTACCCAAATGACCCCTCCCCTGACTCTTCCTGCAGTGCTCCTGCTGCCAGGCCACAGACAGGAGCCAGCCCAAGGGGCTCAGTGGCCACCAGGCTGGTGAGAGCTCCTCTGCTCCCCCCTGCAGCTCCTCACACGTGCAAACCCCGTTCTGAACGCAACGGCGCTCGAGCTGTGGCCAGGCACACCACATGTGGAAAGGCCAGAATGCAAGGATCAGAGACTTCACAGCTCAGAGTAATCACATTAGTGCTGCTCTTACATAAGCCACCACATCCCCATCATCGTTTCCTTCCCCAGCAATAAATTCTGGGTAAACTGGATTACATCTTGGTGAGGTTTGTCTTCCTAGGAGACTGAAGAGGCTCCAAGGGGAAGAGGATTCATTAGTCATTATGTACCCTATTGCACTGTTGCAGAAGTTACTTACCCTCCTTGTGGAAAACAAACAAAAAACCCCTTCAGAAGAACAAAAACTCCAGCCACTCCTCTGACTTCAGCTTCTCAGCATCCTCTCCCACCTCGGCAGACAAAGAGCCGCTTGCGCAATTTTAGGTCAGCCCTCTTTGTGTTAGGAACTATTACACACCAGTTTTTCCACTGGGTCCCAGCCTTCTTTCTGTCTCCAGGAAAAGCTGTCCCCAATAGCAACGGGTAGATAGTCTGTTTTCTCCTCATCTGCTACGTGTCACTTGATGCCTGTCTTTCTGCTCTTAACGCTGCCTTTCTGCTCTTAACGCTGCCTTTCCCGTGTCTTGGCTGTTGTTTTCCTTTTCCTCCTGGTGCTCACAGCTAAGATACTCTGCTGCTTCCTCACCCTGACAGTCAATTCCCAATTTTTGGCATCCAAACTCTAACTTGTTTATCTGATTTGCCTCCATGAAATCCATTAGTTTCATTCATGACGATATATGAAATTCCACTCCGCCAGCCCTCACCCTTGCCCTGATACATCCCCAAAAGGTTTGTCCCCTCCCTTGGTCCTTTCTAACTGCCCTGCCTGGCTGCTTGGTGTCCTTCACGAAGACCAGATACCCAAGAGCAGTGTGTGCAGCAGCAGCCAGTCAGGAAATGTCCACGCAGCCCCAGTTTGGCCTCCAGACTGCCTGTCGTCGCTGGCTCAGGCCATTCCCTGCTCAGTGCTCAAGCAGGCCTCCAGCTTTCACCCAGTGAGTCACCCAAAGCCTGTTTCATCACACACCACCCAAACCTTGAAGGGTATCCAGGATAACACACAGCCAAGTACCTCCCCTGCACGAGGGGATCGTGGCTGCTGAGTCCTCACAGGCAGGATGCCCCGTGGTGTCCCAGGAGCTCTCAGCAGCAGAACTGCAGCACTGGGAGGCTGCTGGGCAAGCCTGGAGCAGGGCAGGGGGTCACCCCCAGCTGTGGGTCACCCCACAGGCAGTTCCTGATGGCACAGCAGCACCAAGATTCAGCAACACAGTTCTGTGGGGAGAGCATTTTAACAATTTTTAGATGCTCCCTCAACTTCATTCCTCTCTTGCCTTTTTCTGTCCCAGTCATGGGTTCTCCTCTTGGCTCTGGATTTTACCCCTTTTTAGATGCTCCTTCCCTTGGTTCTCCCTCAACTTCATTCCTCTCTTGCCTTTTTCTGTCCCAGTCATGGGTTCTCCTCTTGGCTCTGGATTTTACCCCTCCTGGAAAACCAGTCATAAACCCCAGCTCTGCACCTGGCTCTGCCACATCTCAGTCCCCCACCTACTTGTCCAGTTTGTTCTCCTGCCCTCCCTATTTCCATTTCCCAGCTAAGATCAGTCTGCTTTCTCCTCTTCCTTCCTGCAGCTGGTGTGGCAGCTGGGGAACCCAATGGGAGAGGAAATGGTGTTTCCCTGCACTTCAGAGCTCCCAGCCTCTGCCATCAGCAGGAGGAAGAAATGCCACGATGGTCTGCTCAGAGGTGGGCCTGGGCCAGAACATGCTCAGCCCTGACAAACTCTTCTCTGACTTGGGCTGGCAAACTATAACAAGTCTGTCCTGGATACATGGTGTTACAGGTTTTCTGAGGTTGTTTAATGACAAAATCCAGGCTACTTTCAGAGAAGTGGCAAACCACACATCTGTGGTAACTGCTTTCCTAAACAGCAAGTCAATAAAGCTTAACCTATCCAGTAAAAAAAAAAAAACAAACAAACATAACATGGGACACATTTTGTTGTGAGAAAGAGCTGGAGGGCTTTACTTGAAAGTTAAGGGAAAAAAAAATCACAGCAAAAGCAAGTTCAACCTGAGCCTGACACAAAGGGCACAGACACTTCAGTACAAAGAGTTCAAATTTGACATTTCCAGGCTCCTGGAAAAGGGGAATTGGAAGTCACAGACAATGCATCCATCATTTATTGGCACACCTCCCTTAATTTTCTATATGTTTTCTTAGCAACAGAAGCTTTTGGTTGGATATCAGTGTCTAAGAGAGTCTCTGCATGTGGCTTTTACCTTGATTCTTTTTGAGATACTTTACCAGTTACATTTTTTTTGTGGGAAAAAAAACCAACCTAACCTGTTCCCACCTTTCTGCTCTGCTGCAGCTATTCACACCCAACCAAAAAAAAAATTACAGGCAATTAACTCCACCAGATGCCCTCCTCTTGCAGCTCTGCTTAGGAAATGCTCAGCCATGGCAAGCTCTTTTGGGCATTTTTCCACTGCTCAAAGCCAGTCCCTGTGGCTCTCACATCAAACTGCTTTTTTGCCCAGCTCCAGTGATGATAGAGAAGATTTTCCTTAACCAAAACCAAATGTCCTGTCTTCCTTCTTCTGAAGAGAGCCCGTGGAAATTGACTGCTAAGCCTGAAAGTCTGTCCCTGACATCTCCTAGGACAAGAACATTTATTTATCTTCTCCTGAGATACACAGCTCAGCTGTGCAAACAATGAACACTTCTGAGCAGGGTAATAAACCTGCAATTAATATCCAAGAATTGTCTAATGGAGAAGACTAAGTTATTATCACAGACATAAGAGAAAGAAATGAGTAGAAATTACATTTAAGCCAGCAAATATCAGATATTTAAGCTCAGCAACCAGCTGAGCAAAAAACTATGGCTATCCTAAAAATCAGCAAAGGTGGACAGACACCCTTGGAATTTAAAGCAGGCCTTTTGCTCATGATTTAAAGGTAAAACAACACGTGGGCTCAAGGAATATGAGTGTCCTGTACAGATCTTGACCTGTCTGTGGCTCCCCCCAGCCCCACGTGTTGCTGTCCTGGAACCCAAAGCTCTCAGACCCTCCACCCTCCACTTTGGTTTCGGCACAACGAATCACGCAGAGGAAACGCTTAGGAGATGTCCACACCCTGTCCTCTCCATCCCCTTCCTGACTGCTCCCAGCCTCCCAAATCCCTCCTAGTGCCTCCAAGTAACTGCACTCACATCCTGCCAGCACCTAGCAGCACTGCACCCTAGGTTAGGCTTTGCAGGGGCAGCAGCTGGGCAGTGGGGAGTGGCTGCACTGCTCCAGTACTCAAGATTACTGCCCCAGTCATCAACTCCTCATGAAGTTTTGCCAATCTTGACATTCCCACTCCTTGCACAGGGATCTGCTCGTTACAACTGAGAGCTGACATTTGGCACAGACCTGTCACCTCCACCCTCAGACTATCCCACTACAACCCAGATCTCCTTTGGCGTGGAGGCTGTCCCACTGAGCCCCCATTCTCCAAGGCAAAAGGGATAACCTACGTGGAGGTGGGAGAAGGGGGCAAAGCAGCACGGCTGCCAGTGCTCAGCACCTCTGAGGCTTCACAGCTCCAAAAAGGGGGTCCCAGGTCCCAAAGCGCTGAGATTTTATGGCCACAGAAAGAGCTCAGTGAACAGACTCAGGCCTTCAGATCTGTCACTTGGCTCCTAGTGCCCAGATCTCATCATCAGTGCCATGAAAGAGCCCTGGACTGGAAGAGCAGTGTGGGCATTGACATGTAAATGAGCATTCAATCATCTCACTTGGCTCGGGGATCTATTAGTTACCCCCACTGACTCTGGAACCAGTGGAGGGCTTAACAAAGCAGGGCATAAGCACTCATTATTATGGACATGTGTTTACCCTGCAGATGGATCTGGATGGCCTGGCAGCTCCTGCTGTAGGAAGGATATGGGATAATTTACGGTTACAAAGTCAAGTATGTGTTGTTTCTCTGAACTCTGCTTATGGGCCTCAGATCCTTATCTCCTTGACAGTCAAGAGTGCTGCCTTACTGATGCTGGAGTGCCCTGAACTCAGCTGGCACTGTGGGAAACCTCAAGAACTGGAACAAGAGGCTTCTTGCAAGGAAAAACACTCCTTGGGCAAGCAGAGGTGCTCTCACCCCTGCCCTGGAAAATAATTCGTGCTAAACTGGACCAACCTCTGCACAAGTCTGAACAGCTTCAGCTCCCACTGAAGTCCATGTGAGTCACTCCCACTTATTTCAGGTTTGAGTTTGTCCCAGTGTCTTTGCCATAACACTCCCAGGGACACACTGTCCTTTCCTGCACACTTCTCTCTCTGCTTGCTTTGATTAGCCTCAGAACTCCTGAAAGTCTCTGATTCACCACTGCCTGTACCACCCTCGATGGTCACTGCCCTGTCCTGCTCCCTGCTGCACCCCACCACAACCACCCTGTGCAGCACCATCTCAGCCAGACAGGACCACACCTTGTGGACACAGCCTCACTAAGTGCTCATGGAAAGACTCTCAGTGACTTGGGCAGTCATTTCCTTTAGGGTCTACAAACTCTACCACCCCATTTCACTGAGGGAAGTCTGTACCATGGTTTTTCCCCCTTGTGGAATTCAAACCAGAAGTGCCCTCTGACCAGTGGTTCATTCCCAGCCAGATTCATCTCTGCTTTGATTGATAAGGCTTCATGTCATTCTAATCCATCTGAAGCAGCTCAAGAGATGGATCCATTCCATGGAGGCTTTTTTTTTCATTTACCCAGGTGCCCTTTGATCTTGTGAGTCTTTGTATTTAATTATGGGAGTTGAAGGAGCTTCATATCATATCTCCTGCTGCACTTTGCTCAGCTCTTCCTTTTCAGTTTGAGGGAGGAGAGTGCAATTCTTGGAAGCACAGCTCTTTAATTTTAATATGCTACAAGTGCAAAAGCAAGCTCACCTTCAGTTGCTCCTCATTGTTGATGCATGAATAAACAGCTGGCGAGGGATGGAGAACATTACAAAAAGGTGCTTCTAGATGAATAGATTCCTCAGCCATAAAGAGCCTCAGAGATTTCCTAGGGCACAAAGGCCTTGGTGGTATCGCTCTGCCACTTACAGCCAGCATAAATGTAGCACTTCACAATTCTCCTTGACTGCTGGAAAATAATACAAAAAGCAAAAACAAGACAGAAAAATGAGGAATGAAAAAGTCCACGCTGCACCCCGAACTAGTCTGGCACATGGAAGGAGAACTGTCATTCTGCAGTAAGCAAAACAGGTAAAGGAGTGTGATACAACAGAAAATGAAGCTGGGAAGGGTTCCTCTTATTGCATTTCTGTATTTTTGGCTGGCTTGTTGACTGAGATACTCGGTGCTGTTATCAATGCAACAGCCTGACTGCCCTGCTCCATGGCTCATTAGCCCAGCTAGGGCAACTTTCAGACTGATGGGCTTCAATTCCTGCCTGCAGGGAACAACTGAGCCTTTGAAAGGCTCTAATGGGCCAACTGGAACAGACTGTTCCATCACATATGTAGCAGCCCATACTTCCCAATATCTGTGGGCTGGGATTCAGGCCTTGGGAGGACCACCTGCACCTGGCCTAGGACCTGAGCCACCACTGAATGACACTCGTGTCACTGACCCCCAGCACTGTCATACACGGATCCCTCGTGCACAAACCCCAAATCTGTAGCTAAAATTAATTTTCTGCATTAGCTATGTATGATCTAGCTCATTAAATATGGATGCTCCTTTCAAGCTCTGACACAAAAGCAGGGAAATATATCGCTCAATACGCACAACCTGCTGAAATGAAAGAGCCATTAGCTGCACACCCCTGCTTCAGCAGAGAGCCACGGGAGGTGGGGTGACCACAAGGGCCAGACTTTGCTGCCCCTCCCCAGCCCAGCCCCGTGGTTTTTGGGGAGGGGGTGTGTGTAAAGCTCTCAGGAAGGTGAGGGAAGTGAGGGCAGTGCAGGTGACCAGCCCCTGGCACACCGAGGCCCACGCCGTGGGCTCAGACCTTTGGACAGTGGAACAACCCAACTGGGACCCTTTCTGCTTTGAAGGTCATACTGAGCAGGAGCTCAGGAGCACTGGGAAGCAGCCAGCCTCAGAGTTCCCACAGCAATCATGACACAGTCATAGGTACTGCAGAGAGTTTTACTGTGGGCTCCCTGGAATAATGAACTCCCAAGCTTGTTTCTCCACAGGTAATGAGCAGTACTGCAAGGCCACAGCAGAGCCCTGCAGCACAACCCTAAAGGCAGAGAGAGAGCTTCTCACTGAAGAAGTTCTTCCAGGAGATCTCCCCATATCCAAACACTGATTAACAGACCAGCTTCATTAACGTGGCCCCACCAGCCAGATCTGACCCTTACATGTCTCCTTTTGGATGAAGTGAGGAGGCTGCTGTTCTTCCCCAGTGCACTGTCTCACGCAGAGGAAACAATGCACTGTTTTGTTGGTACCTGCTTCAGATCTTTGCTGCAGGTTATGTGTATGAGGAAAAACCATAGCCAAACATTTTGACTATCCCCATCTGTGTGATGGTTTGTAAAAATGATAATAGCACCAGGCACAGATGAAGGAAATTGCAAGTCCCATTGCTAGAGACTGTAAAACGTGATACTCATTGCTCTGTCGTGGATCCACACTTCTTTTAGATCAGACAGCCTGCTTATGAATGTTTCTGAACATCTGTGACTGGTGCATGAACCAGCATTATTGAAAGAAAAACAAAAAAAGGCCATGCCTTATGTGCTGTAATAGGCTTAAACTGTTTTCCAAGCTCAATTAGCTGACTCATTATTTTATCTTGCTACCAAGAGAGCATCAAAGCAATGCATGGGATGGAAGGGAAACACCTCCTCTGCTCACAGGATGAGCTCTGCAGCCTGTGAGGGTGCAGACATGTGTATGTGAGGTGTGTACAAAACAAGCACGTTTGGCTTCCACAGGAGGTTTGTTTGGTATTGACAAATGGGTCACAGAAAAGACATGATTTACCAAATATGCTTCTTACAGTAACCCTGCAGCCCGAGTCTCCTCTTCAGAGTAACTCACTAGACAATAGCTCTGTGTGAACAAACAAAAGAATCTTTATTAGACCTTTATTAAACCCTCTGTACCCACGCCCAACTGCCTGTTCTCACTGAACTCTTTCCAGAGCCTCTTCAGCTGTAATTGCCATGGTCTGGCCTCCCCCACGGCACCCTGGCTGCTGCAGGCTCACTGACCAATTAGTGGCACGAGCTCCTGTCACCTAGGAGATGAGGAGGCTCTGCTTTAGGTGAGATGTCTCCTGAGACTTGGGTTTGGGCTCTGTTGACATCACACCCCCTGGGTATAACGTTCATAGAGGAGGGGCTGATGCTCAAAACTGGACTGGCTCACAGTCACTGTGTGGGTGGGGGAAGCTCAGAGCTAGGAACCAAACACAGACCTCCTGAGTCCCAGCTGGATGCCTGGAGCCAGATGCCCATCGTTCTGTTCTAGAAAATTCCTTCTGCTTTTTCTCTCAGGGAGAAGCAAAGCTTCCAAAGCTAGTTGCTTCCAATGCTCTGGGAAAACACTCAGCCTAGACATACAGGTCATGATGATATTGTCAGCATCTCTTGCCTTTGCAATGTTAATATGTAAGGTTAAGACAAACCATGTAAAGACACAGTGTATTGACTCGTTTCAGTGACAGAAATAGCAATTGCTGGGTGAAATGGCTTATAGTTTCATTAAAAAAATGATTATAAAATCATTCACTAATTATTTAACCAAAGTGATCTTCCTGTAATTTTGTATGGCTGGAACTATTTTGATGCTTAGGCTAAAAAAATGAACAAATTTACAAGTTCACAATAACACAGTCCAGGAGTTTGGGTTTTTTTAACTTGAACAAAGCTTATACCCCCAGCACATTACTGCCAGGCACCCCTCTCAGCATGCTCTGCACCAACACGTGGCAGTGCCACAGGAAGGAGGGTCTCCATTTCTGTTGGTCATATTTCCTTCCATGGGATAGAACTCATCACAGTAATGCAGGAAACCCAGACAATGACCCAGGAACACCTGGAGGGAATTTAGGTGTCTGTGTGATCAGACTCCTGACCCCTGCACAGCAATGCTGAGCAAAGCCACTCCACCAAGAGCAGTTCTGCTGCCTCAGCCCAGGCTGAGACACCTCCTCCAGCCACAGGTCTCCACTCCAAACCAACACCCATCCCTCACCGTGGAGAGCAGCTGTGATTCTGAGGGATTTTCTGGGCCTTTGTGTGCATTCTGGTCACTTTGCAGAGGGCTGAAGGGAGCTTGCTGCAGTCCCAGCAGGTTCTAAAGTGACAGGAAGGCAACGAGACACTTTTCTTATCAAGCACCTATTCAGCAGTGGGCAAATGCTGCTCCAGCTGCCCACATTCTGCCTTCTCATTTTATTCATGTTCTAATCGACCTTTGCAGTGAATAAATATTTTACTGTTTCCTCTGTATTAATGTCTGCACAGGAGTAAGCAGAGAGCAGCTGAGACCAGTGTCTATGTTGCACATGCCATCTTCAGAGACATTCCACTGTCTGGAAGCTGCTTCCAGGCAGTCAAGGCAAGGGAGGAAGAGGGAAAGATTAAAGGGAACACGAATGAGAAGATCAGTGCCAAACCTGTGTGCAGCACTCACCTTCCCCAAGCTCCAGGCAGCTTCTCAACTGCTTCTTGGCCTCTGTGAACTGCATGTTCTTCTGTGTCATTAAAAATTAAACAAATCCAGGTTAGTATTTTTTAACGATTCCATTGCTCCCACATCTCCTCTCAAGTATTGACAAATAGGTTTCACATAGAAAAACATCCTTCTTGCAGGACAAACAGAAGGGGATTGAAGACAGGGGAGAGACCACAGGCACAACTGCGTTGAGCTGTGCTGCCAGGGGGTTCTAGACCACCTGTAGAGCTCCCAGTAAATATCTCTTTGGGGACTGCTAACTTTAAACACAATTTTGGTCAGCACAGTGATCAGGACAGCAGCACTCACTCAGCAGGATGGTTTCCCAGAGAAAGCTGCCCCCATTTTGGCCCCGTTAGGATCATTGGTCATCACGTTTGGTGTTCACTCGCTTCATGTCAGCTCTTCCCCACTCTCACCCCTGGTGAGAGCAGCAGGGCTCCACAGACACTCTGTGGTTGCACAAACCACTTCCCCTGCCATGTGCAGTGACAGCAATTGTATTCATAGAGGAGTTCTAGTAGGAACTTCCATGGGTCACAGCCTAATCCCCATTGATTCGTGCCAAAGAAACGCAAGGCCAGGGCTGCATCCTTTTTCCAGGTCTGCAGTTTTGTCCTGCTCCCATTACTTACCACAAATGGGAAATGTGTATTGAGCTGGGCTCCCTTCCTTTTGTTAGCTGGAACCACTGACTCTGCAATTCCATTAACTTGCAACTAGATGAAAGCCACAGTCCTCTGAGACAATCAGAACAGAAAGTGCCGTTATAGGGCTGGATCCAACTGCTGTTAAAACCTATGGCAGCACTTCCATTGACTTCAGCCCTTCCCTAGAACTAAAGATGGACTGGAAAAGACTTAATAGACCTTAGGAGCTACCTTGATCCTAAAGCATACTCTGTTCCTGCCAGTAGCTGCTACTTTATTAAACCTGCTGACCAGCCACTGCCCTGGTGCACACAGACAGTGCCACAGCACAGAAGGATGAGGGTGTTGCTGCTTCAGCTGGCACATAAAATGCCCACACGACATAAAGCCCAAATACTGGATCTGGGGCTGCTCACAGGCAGCTGGGCACCGAAGGGAGGTGAAGCTCTACCACGAGATGCAAGCAGCAGCCTTGCAAACACAGCCTCACTGCCAGCTCTGTGACCCACAGCCTAGGGCAGGGTCCTGTTCCCAGCCTACAACTGGCCACAGCCTGGAAACAAGCCACAAAGTCATGGTTTTCAGTTATCTTAGCATTCATATCATGGAAGGACAGATTTGATGAGCTTGCCACTGGATTAGAAGCAGACACATCCCCACAAAGCACTGGCCAGCTGAGTGCAACACAACATTTCAGGCTGACCAGTGACAGACTATTGCAGTTAAAGCTGTTGATTAATTGGAAGAGGTTCCATAAATTCACTGGCCCAAAGATACAGATTAAGCCTTATAACTTCTGTTAAATCAGTGCTAGAGAAACAATAATATGGCAAATTATTTACCAGCTTCATTCCACACTGCTAAAGTCTTGAATAATGCTCCCTTCAGCTTACCTAGAATGGGATTTCCTGCACAATTGTGGCACCTTCTCCCACATTTCTTTTCCAGAACATCTGACTTACCTGAGCTCTGCCCATGCAGGTGTGCAGATAGACTGGTAACTAGGGTCACAAAGTGACAGACCAACAATCCAGACACACTGGGCTGCACAGCTTCTCAAGGGATTCCTCATGACTGAGCTCCTAACATCTACACGTGTCCAACTACCTAATTCCTTACCCACCACCCTGAAACATACCTCTGGGGACAGGAAAAAAAAAAACCCCAAACATCTTCCCCAAAGCTCCTCTTCTATATTCAAAAATACTGTGGAGAAAAACATGGACAAGAGCTTCTCACTGCCTGGGAAGGAAGAGTGTGTTATGGAGCAAACACTGCAGCCAGGACCTGCAGGAACCCTCAGCCACAGCTTTGCCACGTTATTTTTGGGCAGCAGCAATGGCAGGCTGAGCTGACTGCAAGACTCTGCTGCTCTCCAGCACCTCAACCAGCACAGAGGGCTTCCTAGTGCTGGCAGCCTGGCTTACTGCAAGAACACTGCCATGGGAGGATCAGAAGGGCTGCTAGGACATCCCTCCTGGGGGCTGACAGATGAGGCATGACACCAAACATTCCAGCCAAAGAGGGCACAGCCTGTCCAGTCTGTACAGTTGAACACATCACAGCTGTATCAGCTGGATTTCAGGCTTCTCTCCCCACTGAATTTCACTGCAAAAGATGGTCAGGAAGAGAGCAGAGCAGAAGCAACAAGTGCACCCACCACTTGTTGCAGAAGCCTTCTTTTTCTGACACAAGGGAATAATCTGCATCTCCTCCCAGTGCCAGGGCAAGTGACTGGAGGTTGGGCTGGTGACCTGTGAGAACATAATAACTGCCTTTGTCCCCTCACTGCTGCCTGGAAGGATTTCTTAGCTCACAGATCAACGGCCCAGCCACACTGGGTAGCATTGCTTCTAGAGAAATTCCTCATGACCGAGCTCCTAACAATACAGCCATATGTCACAAAAAGTCAGTAAACACTCTGAAGACTCAAGTGCACATTTTGGAGAGACACTGGGAACTTCTGGGTTTAGTATCCACTATAAAAAGCCCTAAAATGTCAGCACATTTCAAAGATTTTTACCATATATTTTTAGTCTCTGGCTCACAAGATCTGGGACTGAATAAAATAGATATAAACAAATATATAAACCATATATTACATCTGTTTCCTAATACTAGTCCACACTCATTCCAAAAATCTGGGAGAGGAGGTTTAAGAACCTTCTGCTAGAGCTCTCTTACAAAATACCTCCCTTGCAGCTTCCTCCTGGAGTGAAATTTGCCCCCTGGGAAGAAGCCATGAAGCCAGCTCCTGAGGCTCAAGGAACACCACAGCTCACTGGGGATGTGCAAGGAGCAGCCACCTCAGTTTATGTCCAGCTTCCCCATAGCCTTCTGTCCAGCCTGGCACTGGGAATGCCTCAGAGCTTAACCTCCCCTGTGCCACTGGGAATGGAGCCCCAGGGGACAAGCAGAGGTCCTGGCACCACAGAGTACAAGGGTTTGGCCTGGGTGGTATATGTCTGAAGAGACAAATGGAACAAGAAAGGATGAGGAAGAATTATCCCAAACTTTTTTCCTTCTGTATCTTTTGTGTATATGATGTCACTGATAGGAGAGGAAGCTGTCTGCAGAATATAGACATGTATTTTGTAACAAATCCCAATTAAATGGAGCTGTGACTTCTCTGTACGTACAATAACAAATAAAATGCTTTCACTAATGCTCAGAGGAAATGAGCATCACCAACGGAACAAATTTGTTGAAGTAACAAGCTTAGAAAGCAGAGAAGATAAATGTCCTTTGATAATAGATCTTCCAGAGTGCACAGCAGAGGGACAAAAATCAAACAGCCAGTACAGTTTCTATGAATTCACCAGAGAAGATCAGAACAAAGTTATCTTCAGAAAGGAAATTTGATAGAGAGAAGTCATGAAAAAGATGAAGGTGCTGGTGTGGTACATGGCAGGACAGGCACTGGGCTGTGTATTTACAGACTGATTCACATAGTAACTTGTGTGTGAAAAACTACACAACCTGTATTGCTTTTGGGGAATATGAATCAGAGCCTGAAAACAGCTCCTCATGTAAGCCATGAGTAGCAATGTTACTCACAAGTAGAAACCAGCCACACCAGTGAGGATTTAGGCACTCTCACCATTTCTATGTGAGCATGGAGAGTAATAACAGCAATCATTCATTTAAAAATCATTCCCATCGTAATGAAAGAAACTTAACTCTGAGCCTGCCCATGACACCTGCTGATTCTTCAGATAATTTTTGAATTAAAGAATTCAAGTTCCCTCAGATTCCTCCTTTGATGTCACAGGTTAATAGTCCAACTTCTTTTTCAAGTGACACTGACTTTCCTTTGTCTTTAATGAGCACCATTACAATGCCTCAGTACAGCTGGATAATAGACATGCCTAATAGTTGTCCTGTGGCAATAAGTTTTCTGGTTTGTCAGGTACATGCTCTTTTACCCTGTAATAAACATTTCTTCATTATTCAAAACAATAATACCTTTGCTTCTAATGACATTACTTCTGCTTGGAGCATACAGAACTAACTTATTCAGGAAGGTGAGCTGGCATTGACAGAGGCTCTGAGACACACCAGATGGGAGAGGAAAATATTCATATAGTATTATTTTGGAAAACACAGTTGATGTGCTCTACATGCTACTCCCACAAATAAGACAGTCCAGGATCAAGATTCAGGTGCTTCTGAAGGGACAAAATCAAAGCTGTGAGTGAAGATCCTCAGGACATCCATGAGACTGGAAAGGCATTAGATGCAGTGGCAACATCCTCTCTAAATTTAGTTAACTTGGGTCTTCCATCGATTTTAATTTTAGAATTTTGTTCTTCTAAGACATCTTGGCTAAATTTGTACTTTGCATAACCTAACAGTACATTAATATGGCTGGGGGATCTGCCTGTGTTATATAAATAACCAATTAAATAGAACACTGGGCTTCTGCTGCTTCATGTGAAAAAAAATCCATCCAGAGAAAGCATCCACGAGTGCCAGGGATGCAGAGCTGGTTTTCCCTTCTTCAGCTGTCAATTCAGTGCCTGGAATATCCTCACTGTGCTCCCTGTGGCTGCAGGAAGAACTGAACTTAGCCAGATGATCTGAGAGCCACACAGAGGTACTTGGATTTTACTGTGCTCCCCACTGAGCTCTGACCTTGTGGGTTTATTTAGGATGTAGTAGATGCCCCCAAAGGCTGTAATTCATTTCAGGATTGGCTCTTTATGCTTAATATCTGTGTTGGTGTTTGTACAGAGTGGTGTAGGTTTTATTCATTTTATCTTCTCTTCTACTCCTACTCCACAAGCTTTGTCAAGTTACTTTAAAAAGCTTCCAGCTCCTTATGAGAGACAAAAAGCTGCAATGCACAGGACCAGGGGAAGCCCCACTACATTACAACACAGATCTGACCATTCTGGTGAGAGCTCTCACAGGGCAAGGGTGGCAGAAACCAACCTGGTGCAGCCAGTAAACTGGTGCAGTTTCCATCGATACCAACGGGAGCTGACTTTGCACAAGGGAAGGCTGATGCAGAGCTGTTTGATAGAGTTTTCTGATGAAAAACAGAGCCAAGCACATACACAAACCCCTCCAGCAGGGGAGGAGGGGGCTAGTGTGAGTCCTGCAGGTCATAACTTGCTCTTGTCTGTTTTATGAAAAGCTGCAAGGTAAATTTTTGAGTTAAAATGTTGTGTCTCTCTGACACAAGAATACAGGTGAAAATCTGTTGGGAATACCAGTGAAAGGTAGAGGGGAAAATGCTGGAGAAATATTCCTAATGAAATTTATCCTTCAGTTTCTTGAACAATTGTTTTCTTTGAGTACAGAGGGAAAGACTCAACGAGCTCTTCTCTTATGTGCCCCAATATGAAAAAAGTTATAGCCTTAAATCTTACTCAAAAGCATTCCCTTCTCCCTCAAAAGGACTTGCTCCAAGGGTTTGTCTTCATTAGCTGTAGAGAGCAGTGACATATTATTTTTGCATTCCTGTGGACTGCTGCAAATTGTCCCTCTTGGCTGTCATTGTTTCCTACGGAAGCAACAATGGTTCCCATTTATCACCAGCTGACACCCCACGGCATGTGAAGTCACGTTCCCCACTGCAGCATCCACAGAGATGGGGTAAATAAAAGCCATTTATGTAAAACACCTAGCAACCAGCCAAAAAAAAAGCCTAACTGGTTTGAAAAGTGATGTACCTCAAGAGCCCCAGTGACTTCTACCTCCAGCCAACAGCTCTGAAAGTGTTAACTGAAAAAGCATCTCACAGAACGTACAGACAGAGATCAAGAGGTTGACACTGCAGGAAAAGCAGAGAAATGTCACCATGAAAAAAGGGTTCTGATAAACATATAGTTTTCTAGAGACATCAAACCAGGGTGCAGCTGTTAGCACGTCAAAGAAGTATTGTGTTCCCTCCAACAATCCCCTGGTGTCAGCTTGTGTTTGGTGGTACTGACATTAGGACAGGCCAGAGCTCCAGCCCAGCCTCGCAGCCGCTCTGAGCTCTTTGTGCTTCAGCTGCTGCTGGTGGTATCAGGGGCTGGCTGTTTTCATGTACAGTAGGTACCACCCCCCCTCAGCCAGCAGAGGCCAGTTCATTATGGGATGCAGAGGGCTCCTCCCCAGCAGGGCAGCCAACAGCCACTTGGGCTGTCTGAGAAATGCCTGAACTTTGGTGTCCTCTCTCTGGAGTTCTGGGGTATGCCTTGGCCACTCCTCTGACGTCTGGTTTTGATAAGCCATTTCCAGAGCCTCCTGTCTCTGAGGAGTTCTGCAGGAAGAGAGCGGGTGAGGTCATTCAGCCTTCCACTGAGTTTCCTTTCTCTGGTTTTGGCCCTTCTGGTGAACATGACCCTCTAGCACTCGGGAACATTTCTGTTCCCTGAGGAACTATCGACCACTTGCTGGTTTTATCTCTGCACACCCCAAAGCTCCATGTCTCTGGAAGGGGAAACAAGGTTGACATGAAGCAGGGGAACAGCAGCAGCTCGTAGATGCAGCTGTGAGCTGAGTTCATTTATTAGCTCAAGTGCTGGCAAAGCTCACGCTGGTTTCTGGGCCTCTCCACTGGCCACTGGCCTAGGGCCGAATAGCTGAAGGCAATGGAATAATAGCTGGTTTGTCAGCCCATTTTATCCCTGAAACAGGGCACGGCAGGAATACTTGGAAAGGAGCAACAAGTAAAAGAAAATGCATCTTATTTTCTCTGGTTCAGAAGCACTCTGCCTCCCAGCCGGTGTGACTTGCATACGGCTCTTCTGTACCAGACTATTCATATCAGATTTCATTTCTTGCTACATGGGTTGCCATGGATACGATCCTCAACTGCTGCTTTTGTAGGCCAGGAGATTTATGACTGCATCCCAAATGATTTTGCTCATCGGAGACAAACGGGGGTTTGGCTTGCTGGCTTTTTATTTTCTTTTTCAACAAGCAGAAGTGGAAATGAACACGCCCTGCGTGTCTCAAAACCCTTTTCACAACCAAATCCTGTATTTTGGATCTTCTGGAGGTTGTGAATCAGTCCCCCACTTTCACTAAGTGACTGGTTTATAAGAAATGCATAACCATACGTATGAACTCCTAAGAGCCCAGGCCTGGCAGAACCTAGTGCTCTGCATCACAACAGACCCTCACACATCAGCCCTCCTCCTAATGCCACTCCCTGCAGCTTTGTCACACACGAGGACTGTTGGATGCAGTGAAGCTGCAGCATAAACTGGCTCCTTAGGAACCCAACTCATGTGGTTTCTGATTTGGTTCTTGTTTATCAGGACCCCAGGAAGCTGGGTGCTACAGCACACCGAATTCTGAGTGGGGCACACACGAGTGATACAGGAGAGCACATCAGTAGCATCAGCTGTGAGCAGTTCCAAACCCTCTGACAACCCTCTCAGGGAGCAGACAGTCGGAAGCTGTGGGATAAACACACTCCTCCTCCTTCCTGCACTCTATTCATCACACAGGATGCACGTTGTCTTACCTTTCCTCGGGTGGTGCATTAGCAGAGGCTCTGGTGTTGGACCAGTGGCTAAAGGAGGCCTGTTCCTGTCAGAGCTCTGGAAGATCTCTGGATGCTCCAGGAGCTGCAAGAGGAACTGCAAGAGATAATATTGTTGGGAAGCCCTTGCACTCTGTGATCTGAGGGAGCCCTCACGAGCACGCCGCACAGAAGAGAAGCAACAGCTGCTTCTCCTGGACCACTCCAGGTACCTTGCCAGAGGAGTGGAACCACGATGCTGAGCAGGTGGGGAGCAGGCTCAGGTGAGTGGGTGCTCAGCCCTGCCTGCACGTGGCAGGCAGTGCACGGTGCTGCTGAGGGGCAGCAGTGCTGAGCTGGCCACGGAGCAGTCGCTTCACCGGCCTCAGGATGAAGGCCAGACTGGTGGAGTTTGGAAAAGCATTTTAATGGGATCATTTTTAAAGTGCAAGACAAAAAAGGCCTGTGAGGTCACCTGGCAGGTGCATGAGTATTTCTTATGGCCCCTCTCTCCTTGTTTTCCCAGGGACATGTTGCCTCTTCACATCACCCGTTCCCTCTGCGGGACAGTGTAGAAACTGCACCATCCATGGTTCAGAACCAGTTGCCACCACACTTTTATCAGCAGTCTTCCAGGCAGCTTTCCATCCATTAACACAACGTTACTGCCCTCTAAGTGAACAAGAATAATTTTCACCATTAACATTTGATGAAGCACAGACTGACCCGTTCCTCTGAGCCACGACACATCCAGGCACAAGAGGAAGGAAATCAAGCACAATTTAAATGCCCTGTATGAAATGCACCAAAACGACCAGAAATTTTGAATTTTCACCCTGAGCCATGGCATAAGACTAGATCCACTGGTGGACAAGTGCCCAAAGCTTTCTGAAAAGCAGGGCTGCTTAAAGCAGTTCAAGTGGGTCAGGCTGTCTCCCTAATCACTGCTGAAATGTAGGCCACTGCACTTCCATTTGCACAGGGGTAGCACAGCTGTTGGAGTCACTGGGACACAAAACCCTCAAATAAACCCTGAATGTGGGAGCAGAGCTGGAATGGAGCACGTTTATAGCTGGCATCCCTATGATACAACTAGCAGCATAAAAAGAGATGCTGACTTATTGCTATGCCCTTGTTGGACCAAGAGCCCTATCTGCCAACAGATCCCACTCTTGTTGAAGAAGATATATGATAATAATGATAGTCCATTAATATGTTGAGAGGTATCTATGATTAAGTAGGTAACTAGATAATTAACAACTTCAAAAGAGCACATTTTCTCAAAAAAAAAAACACATAAAGGAACCTTAATTAGCCCACATCAAGCTCTCTGCTGCTACGGCCAGACTGCTCCTAGTAACTGACCCAGCTAATTTAAGGATATTTATTTTGGTAACATGCACCATCATACAGAAATAGTGGTCCATGGGCCACATATAGCAGCACAGGCCAGATCAGGTACGTCAGCCTAAGTGCAATAACCTCAAGTCCTTTGTTAGAATAATAGCAGAGGAAACAAGATATGCTGCTGACAAGATAGGGAAGGAGAGGACAACAGTGTGAGCTCAAGGTCAGCCCAAGCACGAGCAATATATGCAACTGAGAAAGACCTTATAAGTGAGAAATAAAATTAGACAGCAATTCCAGTTCCCAGTTTTCACACTGGGATACAGAGGTGAGAAGGGGATTTGTGCCCAGCACAGCAGCAGCTGCGTGTGAACGTCGCTCTCAATTCCACAGCCTTTGCTGCATGGAAAAGGCCATTCTTTAGAGACAGGGGAGAATCTGAATTGCTCAAAGCCACATGTGAATCATGCCCCTGCTCAAACTTGGAGGGTGCATGTGGTTCATGTAAAAAGAATGAGGATTTTTTCCTTGGGAGATGAACACCTGGACAGAAGATCAAAACTACTTTCTCCATAAGTTGCTCCCAAAGTCAGTTTTGTTAGCTTCTGCATACATTGTCTAGCCTAATATATTTCAGCACATGAAATTTGCAAATTAATCTTCTATAAAAAGACCTTAGTTCATTTCTCTCAGTGGAATTTTAGGCATCAGAAATCTAACATAACATATTATGTAAATATTCCAGTAGAGAGTCTCAACAAGTTGATATTTCCAATTAATAACTAAAAACCCTATGCACATCACTGAAAAGGAGGAGAATGCATTTTTTTAGAACTCCATCCTGAGATGACCCAAAAGGCCTGGCTGTGACACAGAAAGAAGCCTGTGTCTCTCCAACAACCTGCCTGTGTGTTTCTAACGGGGTCACCCACACACGTGGCCCCACTGCAGGTTGGGCACTGCTGGTGTGGGTGCTTCAGGAAGGCTCTGGTGATCCTTCCAGCCTGGCTGGATCAGCACCAGGCAGCTCTGCTCCAGTGGTTGTGTTTCAGGGAATTGCAGATAGCTGGGGAACGTGCAGAATACTTTAAATTGGTGGCTTCTTCCTATATTAAGGCAGACCCTCTTCCAGCAGCCTTTAGCACAGCAGGTCCCTGGGGTATGTGCCTGTGCTCAGTGCAGCAGCAGGGTCTCAGCATGGAGGAAGCTCACTGATGAATTAAAAAAATTCTATTCATCTCTTTGTGCAGCAATATGCAACTAGTCTGACAATTCACAAAAAACAACCAAAACCAAAACCAAACAAACCTAAAAACCCACCCCAAAAACCAAACAGATGGGGCTTGGTAGGTGCAAGGCATCTCTAAAGCTGTGTTCAAAGAGCCTGCATTCCAGCTGAGCAACTTAAAATTAGATTTAGCTGTTAAAATACCTCTAAGGAGCTGGGTTAAAAAGAGGGGGAATCCTTCTTAGCCTCGTCAGGCAATAGCCCATGCAGCTAAGTTAGCACATAAAGCAGCACCAGCTATTGTTTCATTGGATTCCTTTGGGGGAGAGGGGCACGTTGAGCAGGAAGGAATTTTTATGCATATATGCATACACAAAAGGACTATTTTTTCATCTATGTAAAGTCAAAACATACTGGAACCATAAATTACCTCCTGGATAAGTGTTCAGAGTTTATACCCTTTTAAGGAATACAGCCTGAAGTTAGCACCCCACTCCCAAGGTATAATCTTCCATCACTGCTGGATGCTGCTGCCTGATCACAGCCAGACAACTGGCTCAACACCAAACTCAGCAACGTGCCAACATATGGAAACAATTGCTCTCCTTTTGATTGGAAATGACATGTCCTGGGTGTGTGCACAACATCCCCCATCAATCACCCAAAACAGTTCGTTATTTGGGCTTAAGCTTATTATCCAGCAGAAGATCCCTAGAGCCTTGTGTGGAGGGCAGGGATGATGCTTACCCAGCCCAGGAGCCTGTACAGGGCTGCTGGAGCCCAGCTCCTGCTCTGGCCAGGGCTGTGCCCCACACACCACTGCTGGGGCTGCTCAGGCTCAAAGCAGCAGCAGACAAACCTGGAAATGATCCCTGCACAGGGAGGCTGTGCTGGCTGCTAGTCACCCCTGGGGCTCCAGAAAACATCCTCACGTGGGCAGTCTCAGCAAGAGAAGTGAGGGAAAGGTTTAATAGTGACTATTTGACCACGGATGCCATGCTTTGACACCTGTAACTGCCCCTCTGTCTCAGTGGAGTTGAATGGCAGAAGGCCTGGAGCACAAGGGAAAAACCAAGAGGATTTCTGTTGAACCCACGTGGCTGATCTGGAGATAGAGAGAACAGGAAGGTAAATTTCTGCTCACAAGGCAAGGAAAGTCTGGTTCAGTTTTCTGGGCTCATACAGCAAAATACAGAGAAGGAAAAAGGCAAACAAGCTCCTAAAAAGCTGCTCGTACAAGTGGAACGAGAGGCAAGGTCTGGTTCTTGAGTCAGTAAGTACCAGTGACACTGGTCCTTTTGGAGTTTTGTTCCTGTGCAGAGGCCTTATGCATCCCAGGAACAGGCCCACAAACTGGAAAAGGAATTGTAGCTCAGTGGAGGTGAACATGTCTTTTCCCACTGCTTTCAATAACTCCAGGGGCTCCATGAATGTTTGAAGACCAGCAGTGATGGAACTATTTAATGTAATTTCTGAAATTAGTTCTATGAAATACAGGAAGACTTTGACATGGAGGACAAGTGGGCAGAAGCACATCCAGCCCTAAGGTACAGCAGGCAGAAAATACCTGTGGGGCTTTGTGGCCAGAGGAAGACTATTATGATGATGATGATGAAGGTCCTATACAGACTAGTCAAGAGAAACAGACTCAATTCCCAGCTCTGTATGCAGGAACCAACAAAGAGTCTCTCAAAGGCAGATTTTCAAATGTGTTTAGGCACTTGAAGAAGCCCCATATAGGATTTATAGATGCATCCATGCAGCCTAGATGTTTGCCAGCACCTGTCTGTGTCCTTTGGGTCCTTGATCTGCAAGAAGATGACAGATGTCATCTATTCAGATCACAGCCAAATTCTACCTCCAGTCCTACACCCAACATTTCCATGTAAGTGAGAGAGAGGAGTGAGCTCATCTCTAAGGACTCAGCCCCAAGTAGAATAGGAAAAAGGATTTGCTGCATGACAAAAATAGGCCGAGTGCCTTGTCACCTCTGACAAATGCCTCAGATGGCACAGCACAGATTTGAGGTGCTGCTGTTAAAATAGATTGTATTTCCATGGAATATTTCTTGTCACAGGTAGGTGGGCAGCCACTTTTGCACTAAATGGGTCCCAACATCAGTGGGCACCAGGGCACTAACCCTCCTACTGCTCTGAGAATTGATTCCTATTGCATCCCCTCACTGCCAGTTGCTGAGGAGCTCTTCCAGGCTGGATTCTGCAGGCTGGAGAGCTCCTCATCCACACTTACAGGAGCTGCCCAAATAAAAGGGGGAAAAATAATTCCAGTCAATTAGAGCAGAGGCTGCCAAATCAGGTCCCTTCTTGTTAAAAGCAGGGTGCAATATTTGCCTGGGTTTGGATGTTTTCAATCATATAAAATAGAATTAGGTCAGACCCTCAAGTAATATATATTCATAAAGCCCATGGCCCCTGCTGCAGACAGGGATCCAGGTGGTGGCTCTGATCCACTGCTGCTGCCTGCTAACCAGGAACTCATCTGTGTTCCTTTACAGCCTTCCTGCATTTCTCTTCTGTAAACAGAAAGGCCACATTAACAAACAACACTCGAGGAACTGTGTTTGAGCTGGGAACACAAAGGGTGATGAGTCACATGAAACCCACAAGCCAGCTGATGAGAAACCAGCCTGCTTCTCCTGTAAGGAAAGCTGACCTCCCAGAAGACAAGACCACGGCCTCCAACTCATCTTGGTTTGAAAAACAAGAAGCAGGCAGTGAGGTTTTCCAGCAGACACTGCTCTGGTGCAGGAGAAATGTTTGTTGCTCTGACTGCAGCTGGCAGACAGGCACTTTTTGGGTGTGTACCACAAAGAATACTTTCATTTTTTGGCATGGTATGGCATTGCTGGGATACCAAAGACCGAGGCTAATTAAGTGGGGTGATGGAACAGAATGATTTGATGATAAGATGTAATTGGCATGAACATTCCCATAGAGCAGTTATTGTATCTGCCTGGGGGGGCCAGATGCTCAGCTGCACTAAGGATTGCTCAACTCCAGCCGAGGGGTAAAGGGCACAAGGGCACACGGGTGCCCTTTTCTTGCTCTCAGTCCCAGGCCTGCTCAGCCATTGAGAGTGGGTTACACCAGGCTGCCGTGGCCCCAGCCTGCTGCCACAGGAGCTGAGAATCACCAGGCCCAGCCACAACCCTGTGCCCTGCCCCATGCTGACGTTGGGGACTGGAGTCCCGTGGAGCTGCAGTGCCTGGACACCATGCTGTGGTGGAGAGCAGGACTGCCCAGGCTGCTTCACACCACCAGGACCCAGCCTCTAATGGGTGAACGCCTGCAGCTGATCATTCAGATTCTTTCATAATAAAGCTAATGAGCTTCACCTTCTCAACAGAAAACAGCATCAGACAAGCCACTTGGAACTTGGTGTGCTACTTGTCCTGCAGTTTGGCTGACACGAACCAAAAACCTTCCCCCCAGTATTCTCTGTCTGTACTTCCATGGGAGCTTTCCACAAGTCTCCCATGTGGGGCTCCAGACTGTACTAAACTGGTAGTGCTGCAGTCTCCAGGGATACAAAGTCTATTTATGGGCTCCTGCAAGGCTAAAACTCACCCATCAAAGGCACAGAGCAACGACCAGGGTGTTATTAGGAGCAGTGACCTGGTCTTGCCAAGGTTAGGCTTGCACTGCAGAGCGTTCTCCTTCCTTGGCCATGGATGGATGATCCCAGCGTTCTGCTACAGGCCACCTCCATCTGCCTTGACACAAGGCCAACATCAAACAGGCAAGACAGCAAAGACCTTTCCTAGAAGAGCCTGGCAGCTTTCTGCCACAAGGGTACGTGTGACTTGTGTTCAGCACAGGTTGAGGTCACCAAGTCACCAGGTCACCAAGTCAGGCAACACGACACACAGAAGAGTGTCACAGGCTTCAGGATCCTTCAGATAAAGGCAGACACAACCACCCCACTCAAAGGCATTCTCAATTTCACCAGTCATCTCTCTAAGCTCTGCTGCTGAAAAAAGGAGAAAACTGAAAGCAAGCCACTAATTGTCTCTTTTACCCTCTCCTCGGTGTCTAGTAAAACCTGTCAGGGTTCCAAATGTGGCTTTTTCTACTACACAGGCTGAGCTACACACCGTCAGTTGTGAAATGTTTCACACTCACAACATTTGGCTATGGATTCAGTGCAAAGCAACTGGAAAACAGAGCAGCTAGGGCTGTAACTGCAGCCATTTGATCTCAGGACCAAGTGATACTGCACCTATCAAAACTGAGATGTAGGAGTTAACTCTTCTCTCAGACATCCACTCCTATATGGCAACACTTGGACAGAGACCCCCTGAAGAGTCAAGAGTGTTGATTTAGAGTAAGATCTGTGCCTATCTGATACATGACATTCTTCTATGCTCCTCTCCTCCACTAGCAGAAAAAGAGCCAACAACTGTCATTCTCCTCCCACCCTAGAGGGAAGCAAGCCAGCACATGATAGCTCTTGCTGTAATGTAAAAATCCCCTTGATTTTCATGGAATGCCATTGTCCTCCCTCTGCTGTCAGAGACCTTGGGAGCTACTCTATCTGCCCAGTCAGCACCACCTTTGCTTGTGGCTTTGTGGCATCTTGCAGAATCAATCTGCTTCATCAATTACTAAAAAGAAAAGAGCCCTGAGCAAGCAGCCCCTCCCCTTCTCAAACGAGGGCAGACTAGAAATTGTCCCTCTCTTCAAGGAAACACCTTCCCTTCTTCCTCTCTTTTCATTACAATAATTGCCAAGGTTTTCTCAGAAGGATTTTAGCACTGCATCATCTCTGCCCTGTTCTCACCACATCTCGGGTTGCTCTGAAATTGCCAAGCAGGGAGCCCTGCTCTCCAGACCTGAAAAATCTGAAAGCTTCCTATTAGCCCACAGAAGATGGGCAGCCCAGAGCATCTCAGTAGCATCATACTTATTTCAGGTCTATCAGGCTCCAATAGTTGAGAAAACACACTGGGTGTTTAAACAGTCTAATCTTTGGTGTTTACAAGTGTTTTCTGGCATTAAAATAGTAATCCATGTGACAAATTTTTTTTGTTGAAGACAACACAGTTCAGCCATAACACTCTGCTCTTCAAGAGCACTGCCACGTGTTTGCCACACTGCTGCTCTCCCTGGTGACAGCAACAGTCGCTGCTGATCCTCCTGGCACACTCACTGAGGGTGTTGGCTCATCAACCAGCTGCCTCAGAATAAATATGCATGGAGTCAAGAAATGCAGAACTGCAGCTGCTCTCCAGCAAATTCTTCTCATAAAAATAAGTGATGAAAGTCCCAGCAGCAGCCACTGGAGTTGCCTGGTGGATAAAGCAGTGCTACCAGACACATTTAACCAGCACTGCTCCCCAGCCCTGCAGCTCACGGGTTACAGACATGCTTTGGAGGAACCTCACAGCAGCCTGACTTTATGGAAGACTTCAACCCCCAAGCACCCTACATGCAGAGAATAAAAGCCAGTCATTATGCTGACAAAACACCAGCAAAAGGCAGAGAGCCTGTCTGAGCAGTTTTTTTAAAAATTGGTCTAGACTTGCTCTCATTAACTTGCTTTAGAGATGGCCAGGGAAAAGGAGGAGAGGATGTGTTCTGCCTGCCCTAGGCCTGGGAGCCAGCCCTTCACTGGCACTGGGTGGCCCGTGCTGCAGGGTGCAGTGCCACAGCCAGAAGTGAGCACTCAGCCAAGCCAGTGGCCTCCTACCCAACAGACACTGCCAGCAGTTGTCCTCTGACAGCAGAGCCCAGACAAGCTCTCTCAAAAATACTACCTGGTATCTACCCAACAGACACTGCCAGCAGTTGTCCTCTGACAGCAGAGTCCAGACAAGCTCTCTCAAAAAGACTACCTGGTATCTACACCTCCAAAGAGCTGCAGGGAGGTTCTTATCATCTTACAGCCTCCAGATGGGCACTTTGGAAAACAGAAGCACGGCCCCATGTGATCACTCCAACAGGTTTGGTTTTTCACAGGCCAGAGGAACAGTTGTCACTAATGCAGAGTCACTTAATGGGTGAACCCTGCTAGCAGAGGTGTGCAGTTTCTACAGCTAGTCACTCAGGCTGGAGCAGTCCCAAGGAAACACCTCAGATGCTTTCAGCAGGGTAATTCTTAATACTCACTGCTACACAAAGATCTGATCTGCAGCCAGGTGCTCCCCGTGAAGCACAGGCTGAAAAGGGCACGTTAGTTACTGTTTCTGAATACAGACAAAACAGAAAAAATACAACTTATAAACCCAGCAGCAGAGAGCAGCTATTTGGCAGTGTACCCAGAGCAATCCAGTCAAGGGATGTTATCTCATATTGGGGAAAACCACTGAGGGTCCTCACCTCTCCCACCCAGAGGCCACCACTGACTGAACCCAGACTGGATCCTGCAGATCAGCTCTTTGGGTGCTCTGCATCTCCTGGAGTATCATGGGACGTGTGGGACTCCTCAAGCTGGCCACCAGGGATGCTTTAAAACCAGAAGAAGGTGAAATTCCACACATGCAGCTCAACTCAAAGCTGTTATTGCAGTGTTATTACACTGTCCAGTACAGCAGCACCCTGCCAGGGCTGCCAAGCCCCCTCTGGCACCCAGCACAAGCCTCCTGAGGAAATAATTTTGCCACGACTTGAAGTCCCCAACTCATTTTAAATCTTAATTATGGGTTGCTCTGTTATTGGTAGGCTCATTCAGAGGTTTAGATTTTTTTTTATTCATTCATTTATTATTTCATGCCACATACACATCTACTACAATACTGAGAGAGGAGGGGCACATTGTTCATACCTGTTTTGTCTTGGTGCCTTTTGTGCCCACGGAGCCTATTGGATCATTTAGCAACCTTACACTGGAGCTAATTAATCTTGTGTAATGTGGTTTGGCTTATTGCACCACTAGTGAACATGAGCAATGTTTACTTGGGAGAGATATAAAGTCTCTGTTGACAATCCATGTGCAGAGTTGTGGCAGATCAATATCCAATAAGTATTTGGGCTGAAAGACAAAAGCAGACAAGAACTTTTGACACCAACACATGTACTTTGCTTGCTGATAATGGTTAAATATGTTTCCATCAAGCAAATGAAAAAATGCATTAAGAAGTCAGTAGGTCCTAGATATTGTTCACTGCTCTGAAACCAGAGCAAGGTTCCAGCACCATTATTCTGGTATCAGCTGGAGTTAAGTCTCCCTGCAAATGCCAAAAATTAGATTCTAACTATTCACACTAATTTTGTTTCAGTTACTCCTGAGTCACACTGGAGAAATGAAAGTCAGGCTGTACCAACAGCTGCAGTGAAAGTGTTAATGTCATGGTCCTACATCACAAATGACTCATTCACACCCATAACTTGGTCCTGAAACCATGAGGTGATTCACAGTCCTGGGCTGGACTGCTTGGTTTGGGCATTTTTAAGACACTGGTCAGTGTTTTCTTCCCAGTTTAATTCTGGGGGTGTTCTTTGGCCTGGCCACTGGGCCAGCTCTCTCAAGTGTTGATGACTTACTAACAGCTAATTTCAAAGGTTCTGACCATTCTTATCAGCTGCTTTGGACACTGATTATCTGAGGTCTCTACTGCCCCATGAAATACTGTTTCTCTTCTGCTTGCCAGCATTTCATTCAACTTATCTTAGGAATCTCTCCCAGAATCCCTCCACTGCCTCTCTGTGACTCTTCCCAGATATTCTCCTCTTAATCTCCTACTCCTTTTTCTTGGTACCACCCCATAATGATATCTGACAAGAGCACTGACATATTAATAATATGCAGTCACCATTGCCTCTTCCATCCCTTCCTCTGTAGTCTATCATTTTGATCTGACCCTCCTTTTCAATAGAAACCAATTACACACAATTAAGTGCTTAAGTTACAAAAGAAAATAGTTCTCTATTACAAAACATCCAACTCAGCCATTTCAAGAAAACAGTGAGCTGTATTTTTATTGCAGTGATAAACAGAATCAAATTGATACTGAAATATACAGTTAATTCTTAAAAAACCCCAAAAGCTCTCCCCCCAGACCAAGCACTGTTTTCTTACAAGGAAAAGTCTCATGCATGCTGTAACTTGATGTCACAGACAAGAAATCAGCTTCCCAGCCCAACAGATCAGCTTCCTGTCTCGTAATACACAGCTGACAAAGAGCCAATAAAAATCCACCCTGGTAAGTTCTCAGCAGCACCTTTTTATACTGAAATAAAGTGACCACTTGCCTTATTGCTGTGCCTGTAGGATTTCATACAGACTGGGCCCTGTGTCACCCTGTATGCAAATATGTGGTGAAAAGCCAGACTTTCACCCAAAAAATCCCACAGAGCTTTCAAAATTAATTTCTTCCATTGTCTGTGATGGGAGAGGGGCACCAGCTCTCCAAAAGCTTCCAGTTCAGCTTTGTTCTACGTATCAACTCCATTTATAAAT
This sequence comes from Merops nubicus, assembly GCF_000691845.1. Lineage (NCBI taxonomy): Eukaryota > Metazoa > Chordata > Aves > Coraciiformes > Meropidae > Merops > Merops nubicus. The sequence continues at coordinate 43,045 of NW_008615431.1, forward strand.
GTCTTTTATTAACAGGTTTTATTTGACTCAGCAAAAATAGCCTCGCTGCTCAGGAAGTCAGAAGCCACCTCCCTTTCCAGAGGGATGGATTTCTGGGGCCAGCAGAGTCCCAGTCACTCGTATCCAGGCTGAAATGGGTTATTTTCTGCTGCTTCCATGAGCACTTACTCCTATGATGTGAGCAGAAATAGCAATGACATTCTCTAATACCTTTGTTTCTTTTTGAAAGGGTTTAAAAAAAGACAAGTTCTCTGTCTCCTCTCCCAAATTTGGCTCCTCCATCCTATGATTATCACAGTCACCCCAACTGAACCTTCTCCAGTTCCATTTCTTGAACACCTTGGACGTTCTCGACCGTCTGACTGCACAGAGTAGAGCAGCATGAGCACTTCTCCCTCTCCTGGGAAGACCTCACGTGGTGCTCCAGAGGAGGGGATGTCTCTGTGACTACAGTCTCCCAGGTCATTCAGCTCATCCTGTTCATCATTCCGACCCTCTCCCCAAATTATGTCTCAATAAGCACATTTCCCTTACTGGTTAAGCAGCACTCTTTTTTTCCATTTATTTCAGTCACCTAAATAAAATACTAATGAAATCTTGTCACAGGGTGAAATTATCCCACTCAGTAAGAAACTTGTAGTTCAGCTCTTCCTGTTCATCATCCTGACCCTTTCCCCAAGTTATGTCTCAATAAGCACATTTCCTTACTGGTTAACCAGCACTATTTTTTTTCCATTTATTTCAGTCTCCTAAATAAAATACTAATGAAATCTTGTCACAGGGTGAAATTATCCCACTCAGTAAGAAACTTGTAAGAACATTATACAGTGAGTGGCATTTTTTTCAGATACAGACTGTATGAGAAGTGACCTTTTTCATGGAATTCAGACATTTCCACATCAAGAATTCTACACTGCCATGTGAAGCACAAACTTTTTTCTTCTGCATGTGCTGTCACTGCTGAGGGTAAACCCCTGGACCCTAAACACTCAGCATCCATCAGCGTTTTCTCCATCATCCATATTTCCCAGGCTGCTAAACCTTACACACTCCAACCTCTCACACATATAGTTTGATAAAAATGAGCAGTCACATTCTCGTGCTCATTTGCAGTCTGCCTGGAGCCTGGCTGAGGCAAAGCAGGGAGTTTGGAATGCTCTTTGTTCCATAAAGCAGCCTGGATGCAAGAGAGGCACTACCTATATTACAGGTTCCATTACAAAGTTAAACCTGCTCTCAAAATACCAGTATTAGAGGTGGCAGGCAAGACCTCACAACACCAAAACAGGGTTATTCTCTAAGGTCTGGACTGATGTGAAGTCAATGAAATTCATCTACTCTATGACCCTGAGCACTTCCAGCTGCACCTAGGATATCACAGTAAGGAACTGCAGGAGGATTTCCTTTAACTTTCCAAGGAAAGATTTTCCTAGCCAAAGTTTCCAAATATAGGTGAGTAGTGTGAAGTAATTAGTGTTATTAACATCTATATTTCTACCAGAAAAGGTGAGACCTGTGAGGCTTAGAAAAAAAACACATAAAAGGCCTTATGAAAACCTCATTTGTGGAAGAAATGGGGGAGGAAGGAGCTTAGCTTTTAATCCTGTAATGAACTCACTAATGAAAAAGAAATTCCTTTAGAAGGCTTTCCCAGGAAATATCTTGCCTCATAAGCTCTATTTACATAATGTCCCCATCTTTTGGATTTTGAAAGCTTTTTAAAACTCCATTTATCCAGTGTGCTAGTGGCTAAATAGAAAAAGAAAAAAAATAGAAGAAAGAAGGAAAAAAAGTACAAAACACCTACTTGTATAGAGGAAGTCCCTTTGAGAAAAAAAGACATCCCAGTTACAGGCCCCAAAACAATGATTTTGAATCTCAACCTCAGCTCCTAGTTGAAGAACAAGGTTTATGTCACAAATGTTTTCTCTTCTCTTTCTGCTCAGCTTTTTTGTTTACAGCCTGCTCAGCCTACCAGCACCCAGTTCCACACCTGGGAACTACAATTTCATCCACCACTCCCCTCAGAAAAGCTGCTGTAAGGGACAGATACTCTCCCATACCCTGATGCTTCCCCAAGACACAGGTACAGCTTGAGCCCTGTTGTAACCCCCACAGGAACAAAGGGGCAGAACACCAGGTGAGGTGAGGCTGTGACTGGCTCACACACAAACAGTCAGACTCAAGTTCCAGAAGCAGCCCAGTGCCAGAAGCCAGGACAGTTTTCCCATTTCTCAGGAGGACTAAGGAATCAGTTATGGAGATGTCACTTTACAGCACTGCTGAGCACACACCCCGCCCTGGGGTACCCTGAAGGCTCAGCCCTACTCCTGCACATCCCTGCATGTTTCCACCCCAACCTCCTGTCCCTGCCAGCCCCCAGCCAGGTACCTGAACCTCTCTGCATTGTCCATCAGCTCCCTGAGAACCAAGGACCTCTCCAGTAGTGATGGGGAGCCCCGAACTGGGCAATGCTCAGGCAGAACTCTACCCCATAACAGCACTATCCTGGTTCACTTCAGAGTCACATCGGGGGGGTGGGAAATCTCAGCAGTCCACTTAGCTCCTGAGGGTGTAAATTTGGGCCTCTGCAGTGGCACAAGCACTAGAAGCAGGTGAGGAGGTGCCTGCCCTCCTCTTGTGAAGCATCACCATCTAGCTAATTCAGCACTTTGAGTGGTATGTGGGTGCTCACAGCCTTGGGAAAGCAAAGGCAACCTATACAGAGCATTTCTTCCACAATCCCAGTTTCCATCAGCCAGGCTCAAGTTCCAATTCCCAGTCCAACATTTAACTGTGGCATGAACCATGACACTCACCCCCAGCTGGCATTATCCTTTTGGAGGCCACTCCTCTTGTGACTGGACAACTGGAGTCTCTACTTCCTTCAGAACCCTCATTTAGTCCAGAGAAAGAACTTACCTGAAAAGGTCCAATAAGTTGAAGGGAAAAATAGAATCTATCAATTCTATTAACTGCTCACCTGCAGAAAAAAACCCTCCCTGCTAAATTTCCCCATTTGCTTCTTCCTACAGACACATTTTCAAGACAATATAAGCATGCCCTAAGGGGCATATGTGAGAGTTTGGGGTTTTAAATTTACAGCTGAAGAAAACAGCCCTAAGGTGTCACTGGAGTCACTTACCTGATCACAGGTGGGGTCAGACAGAACTGCTCCCCCAACACAGAAACACAGTTTGTGTAAATATCTGTGGGTGCACTGCAGAAATCAGCACTGTGTGTGGCAGTGTGGAAAAAAGTGGCCCCCATCTGTACCAAGAGTTTATTTAAAAATAAAGGAACCTTCTGAGCTTGGTATCTGGTGTAAGGATTTTGTCACCTGGTTTCCTGAGGAGACAGCAGAGCAGTAATGAGGTGGCACAGTGGCTTCCCCTTGTTTGTTGGTAAGCCAATTGCCTCTGAAAGGATTGTAGCATGACAGCAGTCAGGGGTTTAGTGGGGACTCTGGGGAAGGAGCTAGAGATGGTTAGGGAGATACAGCAAAGTTTTGGGATCCTAGCAACAATATCTACTGTGAAGTGGGTTAAAGAAGAAGAAAGATTGGTTTGTGACATTTTGTTTTCTTGGAACACACTTGTTAGCTGGATTTTAAACTGACAGGTCAGCTCTGAGATTCAGCTCCCCTATGCCTGTGCACACATGACTTTTTTTAAAAATTAAAATTTTCTTCCTAATGAAGAAGAGCAATTTGTGCAGCTGAAAGCCCAGCAGTACACAGCCCCAGCTCTACCTCTGGCTCGTGTTTTTCTACTCATGTGTTTATTTTATTAGGCTAGACAGGCACTTTCTCCTTTCTGCATGCCTGGGTAATGCAATCCCCAGTGGGGTTACCCTGTCAGGAAGTATCACCCCCAAGTATCCAATGGAGTGTGGCTGTTGAGGCAGGACCTCAGAGGCTGTAAGGACAGCCCAAGCAGGAGCCTAAGCCATTAGTGATCAGTATCAGCTAAAATGGAACAGCCAGCAGAGAGGAATGAGGGGGGAGGGAATAGAAGGCTCTTAGGCAGGGAGCTCTATCAACGGTGAAAGCCTGGAATGAAGTGGAAAGGCAAATCCCAGAGGGAAACAGGAGAGCTACAAAGGGTTCTGGGAGTGAGCAGACTATGAAACTCCAGCTGACCTCAGGCTCAAGGGAACTTAAAAAAAAAAAGACTGTCAAGAAGGGAGTGTCTTGGAATCAACCATTAGGATATAACTCTGATCTGAAGCAACAAAGCAATGAAAAAAAAGGGCAGCAGCTCAGTGCAGAAAAGCCTGTAAATAGTCCTCACCTTGCATTTCAGCTGCTGTCGAGATGCAGGGCAGCAACACACTCCAGAGGGCTCCTGGCACTGCTTAAAATGCTTCAGCATTTCAAGTTGCTCTACTTGAAATTTTAAGGTTGTCAGTATCATATATCTAAATATACAGGTCTTGGGTAAAGGCAAGTGGTAACTAAGAAGCAGAAGTCTGAAATTCCATCTTGGACTAAGAATAAACATCTCTGTCATGGACAGATGGATCACAGCTCAGACGTTCAAAACAGGAAAAAAGATGCTTGAGGAGAAATAAATTAGTGGGGAAGTGTGAAGCAGCACATGGGCAGGATTTCTCTCCCTGAGATAAGCATTATCTGTAAGAGTTGTGAGATGCAAAGGCACAACCAAATAGCCCATGCCCACAGAGCAGCAATTGCCACGGGTACTAATCAAGACAGAAGATACACCAACAACTAGGGGTGGCAGCAGCAGTAAAGGGTCTGGTTCTAAAGATCCCTTTCACTTGTCTTTCTAATGGTGAGCAGAGGGATTTGTTTTTCTTTCTAAATACTTGTTGCAATTGCATTAGTTCAGTGGGTGCTTCAGGTTACTTTAATATAGGTCGTTCTCTCAAGTGTTTCTCATAGCTGCAGGTCTTTGATTTGTGGGTTTGTTTACTGTCTGTAATAAAGCTTATTTTCAAAATTCAGAGGGTGTCTTCCTTTGCTTCTCTTAGGAGGTGCATCAGGTTTTTGATGCTCAGTAATGTACAGCTGACATCTTGTCTTTTTTTTTTATTACAGTGAATAGAAGCATCTAATGTTACATCTGCCTCCTACTTTCCAAAGTTAATGTCTTCTACATTGCAGTAGCAAGAAAAAAATTAAACCACACATTTTTTATCTTCCATTTTGCAGTGATGGCAGCAAAGATAAGACCTTACTGCTAAGATTTTTCAGAATTGCTAATTCTGTAGCATTTCTAGCAGAATGGCCCTGGTTCTGCCAACTGTTTCCTTTAGCCCACTGGAAAACCCTGTGGGGCTTGGTACAAAGCAAAACAACCAATGCAGGTCTTTCCCCTAGGACCCAACGAGTTGGATTTCTATGGTGATTTGCTTCAGGGCAAGTCTGTATGGAGCATAGCAAATCATTAATTATCACAGCCATGTCACATCCACTACAGCTTTTAGTGGATCCATTCCCCCACAGAGAGTTTTTTAAACATGCAAATGCTGTGGCTTTTAGAAGACATGAAAGAGGACAGTAAAAAAAAAACAAAAATCAGCATTCCCATGTGATTCCATTCCCTGCACTTCCTCAGTACTATTTAGAAAGTTTAAAAAGCAACCAGTGAGCAAAGAGTGCTACCTGGAGGTAAGGAGCTGCTGGTCAGCAGAGCTGCAGGTAGGTGTCTGCTACTGGTCTTTCTGCTTTCTCCTGCTCACTAATTGCTTGCCAACAGGGTTAAAAGGATGGTACATGTGTGACTCAGAGGAAACTGGTTGGTGCTGGAAGTACATCACCTAGAAATCAAAGAAAGTTTTGCACTGCTGATGCAAGAGGGGTTCATGAGGTGAACAACAGCCCAATTCTTCCTGTTGTCTTGAACCCAGCCCTCTATCTGGAGATGCAGCACTGAAGTGAGAAGTACCCTTTGTATGGCTCTGGGCATTCAGTTCTATCACACACTGGAAGGCTGAAAGCAGTTCCTGCAACCCACACTGCATGTGCATGTAAAACACTTCACTGATCAACTTCAGTATTAGTGCAAGAAACAAAATAAAGCCAAATAAGCACTGCAGGCCTTGTTCATTAGCATCCACCCTTTTTGCCTGGCTGAAAATCCTGCAAGCACTTCTCAGTGCAGAACTGTCACCTCAGGATTTTCAGAACAATAAGGTTACTCTATCCAGAACATGTGCATTTTAAACATTACCTTAACTAAGCCAAACCCCTCAGAAGTTATGGCTATTTCTGTCCCTTGTTTTTTTTTAGTCTCCCAAAAACATTGCAAGAATTCAAAAAAGAGTAAGTTTTATGGCTAGGTCAGGACAAAACTGTTATTTCATGTGTGATAATCCTACACATCATTGTGTGCAGAGCTGTTAACACCACTCACAAGAATCTCAGCAGTATTACCATAAAAATTAACTATTATTTAACCCACAGGACAAAAGATTGGTCACATAAATAGAAGCTGGAAGTGCACCCATGCACTGCTGGGTATTTACACAGAGATGATGTAAATCACCAACACATCTTTCATGGACACAGGGCTGAACCTCCATCTCCATTACGTGCCAATGGCTGGCTCAGGTTCCTGCACATGGAGGTGTGCAGCTCTATCCCTGACCTGAGGAAGCCTCACCATCCCAAAGTTGAGGAGTTGTGACTGATTACAGCTGAAATGACTATCTAAAGCCAAACTTTTCACCTTCCTGTGCCTTAGTTCCCACAGGTCTGGTACATCCCATTTCCTACCTGGGATAAAGCAGTTCCAGGACTGGCAGCTGACAGACACTAAGTGTTCTCATTCATTGGGTGGCTCTAGGCAGGAAAGCTTTAGGAAGGCATTTATCACAACACACTGCATGCTTATCTGCATCCAGCAAACCTGAAGAGCTAAGTCTAGAGGCATCAAAAACATGCATTTCTCAGTGTGAGAAACATCAGCTTCACTCTAGGTCAAATGTCTTGATATTATTGAGAGACCCAAGGTAGGACATGGGTAGAAATGGTCCTTTATCAGCAGTGGGGGATTTTACAGTTCTTCCAAATCCTTTAAACAGTAGAATGTCAGAACTCAGTGGGTTTAATGGACTTGGCTTCAGACAGAAGTGGTGTTACAAACGTTAGTATCTTAGAAATAAGAGAAAGTACAGTTGCATCAATCACTCTGTGCCTACAGCTCAGCTTAAAACGACAGAAATAGTTTCTTCCTTCTCACAGGCACATTACTGACTGCTAGATTATACTCTCTGTATAATGAATTTAAGTCATCAGCATTATGGCATTCAGGCTATGGCTTAACTGTGATAAATAGTGCCTAAATCCTATTCATCTTGCTATATCACTCATTCTTTGGAGTACACATTACTATTTAGTCATCGTTTTGTTTTGAAAGTGTCAGCAAACTTAGATAACTGAACAGGTTTTTTCTCTCTGAGTTACATAGTGGGTCATTCATTAGTTTCAACTTGGTCTGCAATTTTTTTGTCTGCCTATTTCCTGACTGCAGACATGGTCATTTCTGATAAGAGATGTTACTGTTACAGCCCTTCCCTTATCTGGAGACACACATCACAATTCATGTGTATTTTCCTACCTGGTGCTAAGGTTTCTCCCCCCAGGTGAATTAAGCTGCTCAGCAGGACCCTAGTTGAACAGTTCAACAGCATCCCACAGAAATTTTACCAGGCTAGTTGTTTTTTAAACAGGCAAAAAACCCAAAACATCAGCAACAGTTGTACAAGATTCACAGCAAGTCTCAACATCCTCAGCTGCCATCTGCCCAGAGCACCAGGATGATGCCACCTAAACAGATGATTCTCTCAACAGCTGATAGATCTTTGACCTCTCTTCATGCTCCAAACCTACCTCCTGAGCTTCTGGCCCTGAATGCCTTCCCAAGCTGAAGAAATCCTTCAAGACAGGACCTCTTCTGCTGAGAGCCTCTTCCCCAGCCAGCCCAAGAGGGCTGGTCACCAAGAACTAGTTTCCAGTGATGCCACTGACTGCAGCTCCAAATGAACACTGTCAGGTAAACTTCTCCATGTTGAGCTTTTTCAAAGTCCAGTCCCTGCACCTTCCTGCTCTACTTGCCATGCCTATAACCCCAGCTGCAACTTTATTGTTACTATTAATGCTTCACAGGGTTCTATGTACCCACTTTTCTCTGCTCCCACTCTCTGCAGAGAAGCTTTGCAGCTACAAGTTGGCAATTACTCTTCTCCTTGGGCTAGCACAGCATCTGGCATGTTTCCAAGTGGTGAACTTAACACAAGATAGATCAGGCTTTTATAATATTCCTGAAGCCACAGGGATACCACTTTAAAGAGGAAAAAACAAAGCCAGCACCAACAAAGTGACTTAGTAGCTTTATCTTATCTACCACTTCTCAAATCCTGTCCCATTAATAATGCATTTCCTTGGTAGTGTTCCTCCAGTTGCATGACCAATTGCTGTTCTCACTGAAGCCCATGGCAGCACTCCAACAGAACAGGAGTTAGTGCCTCCCAGGACAGAACTTGTGTCCCTGTTGGTTATTTTACCTCCCTGCCAACCACGAGTGGATGGCAGGTTCCCTGGCAGCTGGGGGAGAAGCCTTGGTGTGCTGGGGGTACCTCTGCCTGCTTTCAGGGTGCTACACAGGGCAGCTCCAGAAGAGAACTGGTCTCCAAAAGCCTAAAGGGCACTGATCCTCTTTATCCTGAGGTAGACACCAGTGTGAGCTTAAGGTGGACAGAACTTACTCCTTGATACTGATCAACTGTCTGTGAATGAAAACCACAGCTGAAAACCTTTTGTCCACATGCAGGAACAACTCAGGGGCAGGAAGGAATGTTAGAAGACTGTCCTGTTTCTAAAACAGAGGCAAGGCAGCCAATGCTCAACACCAAGAAGCTACTTGCACAGCTACAGAAGAGCCCCCAGTGCCTCCTCAAACAGCAGATCTCTGGTGCTATTGGGCCAAACTTCTCACACCCCTCTATTAATGCTGCTTAGAGCATAGTTCCTCCTGCTGCTACCTTTGGATATTAAGGCAATTGCATTTCACAACTGATCTATGAAGTGATTAATCAAAAAAGATTTTTATATATTTATCCTTGTATATATTAATGACTAAAGTAAGACTGCCTAATTGTGGAAGACAACTAGCACCCTCATAATTACTTACTCCATTCTTGAATTTGGACTACTACAGCCTTTCAATCCATTTCTGCAGCCCTTGTAACCTACAGTGAGGTTGCTGCTCCTTTGATCTCCCATTTCAGAATTTCTTGTTCAGTTATGTCACTATTAATCTCTAATGGACTGGGGCAGGCCTATCAAGTCTGTACAGTGTGTTTTCATTTTGATGCAGACATCATTTCTGACTAATATTAGTGCCTCATACCCACCACACAAGACACTCTGAAGAGCTTTGAAGAATGCATACTACAGAAATCCCAATTTCAGTTTTCCCTTAATAGAAAGTAACTTGAAAAAAAATTTACAGCTTACACCATTTTTTTTCCCCCTTATCTCTCAGTACAAAATTCCTTTCAAATTAGAGTTCTTGCAGTGGGTAGTAGTAGGTAGTTATGCATTAATCAGCAAGCTCTCCTGAGCAATCCAGTTCATTCTGACTAGTAAGAGGGTTCCAGCAGCCAACATGCATACAGGTTTCTAAGAAAAAAGGAAGCCAAGAAAGGCAGCTCCTGAGGATAGGAAGAAAATAAGAAGTGACAGATTGGTGCCACATAAGAGCAAGCATGGCAGGAGAGGCCACCATGCTCTCCTCCAGATGAAGGCTCAAGGAGGAGCAGGTAGAGCAGAACACTCTTAGTCTGCATGACAACATCTTCTCTACTGAGAGTAAATAGGATCCACCAAGACTGCATCATTCCTGATGAGCAGAATGATCTCATTCTGTTTACTGCTTAGGGAAGATGTACATTTTTATCCTCCTATCAAATATAAGCAAAACCCTGCATTTTTTAATGGCCTGGCCATTTAGGATTTCTGATTTTAATTAACACAGCTCAAGGTTTAACAATGTGAACTTTCTTCAATCAAGTAGAACCCAAGTCAGGCACAGAATTTTCCTTCAGCATTGCCCTGAATTCATAAATATGGAAAACAGCAGGAAGAGACTTTCAAAAAGTCCTTTTAAAAACTTTCATTTTAACTTTTCAGAATGTCCTTTTGAGATAGGTGGAAGCTATTTCCACCTGCAGCATGAATGGAGCTGGCCTGCACATCATTTGTTCTTTTTGCATTGCATTTGTAAAAAATAATTAAAAAAAAAATTAAATTATAGCCACAGTCACAACTGAGTGATTTTACTATGTAGTAAAAAAGGGAAAAGGTGTTAACTTAGTTTTGATGTCTAATTAGCTGACTGTTCTTGCCTTTTTTTCTATCTTACCATTGGAATTCTTTGGCTCCTCAAACTCAGTGATGTTTTCATTCAATCTAGTGACTGCTCTGCTGCTCCATACACACTGTACTTCCACAAACCAGGTGATTTTGGACTCATACTTTAACAGAATCTGAGGATTAAATAAGCCAAGAAGATTAATGCATGCAATGCAAGCCACCACTTCATTAGTTGCAGTAGCTCAGCAACGTGGGACGTGCAGCACAGAACACTTCCCAGCAGCCAGTTTCTACAGAGGGCTCACAGCTCTCCACGTGTGAGGGTGTCTTGCCCAGACTTCTCCAATCCCTCAGACAAGCTCTTCAACTGCAGAACCCCCAAATTCACCAGCACACAGACCCCCCTCACTAGCCTACCCAGGAGGCTACCACTCCCTCCTGCCATGCCACAGGCTCACCTCTAAGCCCTGGCCTGCTCTGCAGGACTGCATCCTGCCTCCATCAGAGGAACCTTTGAGACAAAAACAGAAGTTCCTTTGAACAGTCTTTGAATATCTGTCTTGGAAAAAGTCACTCAAGTTCTAAAAAACCCCCTGATATTCCTTTATTTATAATAGCCTTTTCAGGAGAGCAACAATAGCACACTCTCTTCTAGACCACTCCAAGCAGTGTGCTTTTGACAAAACCATCTCCTGTAAGCTGCTCACAAACTGCACCCTACCCCTTCCCTGCAGTCAGTACAAGCCCTTGTTTTGGGTGCAGCCTGTCCCCAAGGAGATGCAGGATTATCTGCTCATGGCTGATGATCACCTGAGCAGGACTCCCAGGAGCTTGTAGTTGCCCACAAGTAAGGCAGTTGCTGCTTTGTGCAAATCAAACACTTCCCTGTGTGTAGAACAAGTGACTTCTCAAGCTGGCTGTATGGATCTGAACTGCAGCACAGGCATTTCCATGAACAAAACATGGCCATGCAACAACAGGTAAGAGCTGATAGGATGCACTGAAGTTTGATTTCAATGCAATGTAAAAAAGCCCAGAACACATGTAAAGGCATCTCCCCATGGCCATGCATCAGGGTGCCAGCAGCACCCAGCAAGTCAAGTAACTCCTCAGCTTGGTGACAAATAGGCTTTGGCCTCAGGACCCTCTAAATTCAGAGGCATATCTTTTTTTCCCTGTTATATATTATTATTATTACCACTGTCTTGGGCCTCCACCTTCAGCTAGAATGAGGAAACACCTTTGCCCTGTGGAGCTGCACTCCTGAAAATCTCTACATGGGTGTCCTATGGAAGTACAACTGGCTAGAAGACTTCCCAAAACTTGGAAGAGGAAACACAATGGACCCCCTTTGCCCTGTGGAGCTGCACTCTTGAAAATCTCTACATGGGTGTCCTATGGAAGTACAACTGGCTAGAAGACTTCCCAAAACTTGGAAGGTATGGAATGTGCTACTTACTCCTTTTTCCTCTTCATCCAGAAACACTGCCTGGAGTTTCTGGGACACATCTCTAATGCTTATTTGCTCAGCAAAATCTTAACTTCTCTAAGAATGAAAAACATAGTATGTTCAATTTATTTAGCATTGTTAGAGAGCAGCTAAATAGATCATAACACAAAGTACACATCTTTTAGTTCTGAATTTCAAAGACACACAGAGCCAAACTCACTAGAGAACTTGTGTGTCTTTTTTGCCTCTTGTCAGATCACTGATGTGAGGGAAGTAAATGTTCAAAGCAGAAAACAGCAGTATTGCCAATTCAGAGAAGGTTATACGTGTATTCCACAATCAGCCTTTTCATCAGATAGGCTCAAAATGAGCTCAAAAAGTAAAGGCTGTGTTTATCACACAGGTATAAAAAAAAATCCTTGTGAAACTCTCAACAGGAGATCTGGTCTCCAGTAGATAGGCTGCAGACCAGAGGAATTGTAGTGGCCTAAGAGCATATTAGAAATAACTTGTAGAAACACTTCTTGCTTAGGAAAAGGATGCTAAAATCCTTGGTGTAGTGCTCTCATCAGAACTCCAGATGTTTTTGTTTTCAGTACATTAGAAAGTTACAGACAGGTATCTTAATCTTCCAACTTTCTCAAAGTTCTCTACCTGCACATTTCCCTCCCCAAAAAAAGTGAGTACTTCAAATGGCTGCTTCCCCCTCCTCAAGCACTGCACTTCTAGTGGAGTCAGGGCACAATTACTGAGCCCTCGTGACACCCAGCTCCACCCACACCAACAAACCCCAACTATTCCAGCTTTGGCTCCTCTTCCTGTGTACGTAATGTCCCATTTGTTTTCTGTCCTCCTCTATTGTTGTTGCTCAAAGTATGAGCCAAGCGACTTGGCTGGAAATGCCTCTGAGCGAGGGGGTATCTCCTGCCAGGTAGCTTGAAGGAAAATGTAGACTACTTCTGTTCAGC